>NC_138744.1:26651355-26848855 GCF_965113295.1 Leuciscus leuciscus | reverse complement strand
AATATTCGAATGCAATATTTTTGAAAAGTGCCCATCCCTACTTGTAATTGGCATCTTTGTTCTTATTTTTAATAACAAAGATAAAATAATACGATTTTGGCCATATTGCCCACCCCTACTTTGGCCTAAATGGTCTGTCTTTCCTTTTTCTTTTGTTATCTTGTCATTTTTGTTGTTGTATCCTTAGGTTGAAATCTATCCTGGATCAGAAGTGTTTGTTTCCAGAAGTGCATGGAGGGCAGCATCATATGCTAATACGTCCACTGCTATGGTCCGGTGTCTCCTCTGTAGTGTTTTTGACATGGAGACTCTTCTTCGAAGTAACCTTAGAGGTACATTTACAAGTACTAATAGTAATATACCATTATACTTTAAATGTTTCTTCCTACAAGTATCACTGTTTCCGGTATTTAGGTGGAAAATCCAAGACCGCATGTGGTGAAGAGGCAAGAGATGGCCTGGATTCAGGGAAGGTCAAAGCAATTATGAGTAAGTTTATTAATTGGTCTGTTTAAACGTATGACTGAACCATAGACTGCAAATATAGAAACCTCCTGTATTTGAGCCTGTCATAAACAGCCCTGAAAGAGACATTTTGATGGGAAAAATTTGTGAAAAATTACATGGGTTTTGCTTTCTCTCGCAAATATTTTGTGCTCCCCCGTGAAAAACGGGAGGAAAAATGTAATCGGTTATATTTATATTTAGTTATTTTATATTTTAATATACTTTGAAATATAATTTATTCCTGTGATCAAAGCTGAATTTTCAGCATCATTACTCCAGTCTTCAGTGTCACATCCTTCAGAAATCATTCTAATATCCTGATTTGATACTCAGGTATTTTTCAATGTTGGAAACTGTTGTGCTTCTTAATATTTTCTTTTATAACCTGTGATACTTTTTTTCAGGATTCATTAATGAATAAAAAGTTAAAAAGAACAGCATTTATTATAAATAGAAATCTTTTCTAACAATGTTAAGTCGTTACTAGGGATGTTAACGATTAATCGACGATCGATTAATTGATGATAATACATTTAATCGATAAAACTTTTCGCCATTTTACACCTTCATCATGACTATAAGTTTGCGTGTGCATTTGCAGCCTTTTGTTCTGTGCAAATGTAAGTTGTAATATTGTGTTTATTTTGTGTAGGCCTAACGTATCTATATCTGATTTATCTCATGGTTATTTGATTAAGAATTTGGTTAAGAATGAATGTAGTAAAGCTTACGGTGACCCTCTTCTGTTTCAGGGCGCGCAGCTCAAACGGCAATGCACGACTAATAATGACTATTGGACTGTCATATTACATAACATTATAAAGAGAACAATATTGTAATAAAATATTGTGAATTATTTGGGTTTAGTTGCCATAGTTGCGTTGCTCCAGAAATAGTGCGTCCACAACACGAATCATTCTGAATGGCACGTAACTTAGTTCAAGTTCACTTGTGCATTCGCTTCATTTTGTGCAGATATAATTTGTAATATTATGTTTATTTTGTATATATCTGATTAATCTCATATAGGATGCGTTTCTTTGAGTTAAATAATGCGACAGCAAAGTGCTCCAGTTTAACGGTATTCATTCAGCGCGCAGCTCAAACAGCAGTGCACGGTTAATAATAACTATGATTAGGACTGTCATATTACATAACATGAGAACACTGTTTTATGAAATCGTTGTGAATTCATTGGGTTTAGTTGCCATTTTCAGCGCGTTGTTCCAGGAAGAGCACGTCCACAACAGTCACATATTACAAGCACACATCTGAGGCGTTGCCTTTGGTTTTCATTAGTCGTTATATTTGATTATTAAAAAATTTATTTAATTAAATGATCAATCACATCGAAACATTTTACAATCCTACTAGCCCTTTATTTAGATTAAAAACCATTCTCATTCATTTGGTGAGGAACATAGCGTTTTGTGCAGTATTTGCACACCCTGTCCTGCTGTTGGCCATAAGCAGCAGACTCATAACGCAGTGTTATGGCTAACGTTTAATCGATTAATTGATTGTTAATTTAAACAACGATCGATCATGGGAATTTGTTCAAATTTACATCCCTGGTCGTTACTATCACTTAACACATCCTTGCTGAATAAAAGTATTTATTTATTTGTTTAAAAAAGAAAATGACCCCAAACTTTTGAAAGGTAGTACAAAAGATTTATAATGCTGTTATAGTGCTTTTTTGAACTTTTTACTCATAAAAGAATCCTGACAAATGGTTTCATGAGTCAACTTCCTTGGTTCTCAAGTAACCAAGTAACCCCCCCTTTTGCAGGATGTGTTATTGAACCCATCGACAATACTACGGCAAATGTAGAAATAAATAAATAAAACATCTAGGTGAACATCACATTATGTGATGGTGTTTGATAAACGCCAATCAGAAAGATTATAGAGATGTTTATAGAGAATTTTTCATTGAGTTTGACCTGCCGATACAGATTTTAGCCGATTCCGATTTCATTTTTTGTAACCACTTTACAGCACACACAAATATTAATGTTCTATTTTTTTTAAATAAAAAACTATATAGTTTTACCCAAACTGAATAATTAAGACAAGTTTAAATGGGTACATTTTCTATAAATATTTTAGAGTTTTCATTTTCTGACATCAAACACTTTTCTGTTAAAACACACTAGACATGCAAATTATGTGCATTTTAGGCACTTTTTGTGTGAAATCATATTTATTTTGTCCATCAAAAGTGTGCTTTCACTTTAATTGAGCGTGAGCTGCGCAGCAAAAATAGACTCGGCGCCGAAACCCGCTTCACTGCTGCTCACGCGACGCTCCTGCTCGCAGTGTGAATGCACTCATTGATTAACATGGACGCCGAAAAAATACGCACTACTCACGCTTGCGGTGTGAAACGGCTGTAATTCACAAGGTTTCCTACATGTGCGTTCCGTGTGCACGTGTGATGCTGATGTTGCGCGATGTTAATCATGCGGCGCCACATTGCATTTGACCGGCATAAAATCGGCATATGTCAGACAGACTGGCCGGTCGACGGTCATGGCTGATCACGTAAAAATCGTCCAATTCCGGTCACCAGCCAATCAATCGGGGCATCTCTAAAAGATTATCATTAAAAGTATATTGTTCAGATAGGCTAGATTAGATAGACGATTTTTACGTGATCAGCCATGACCGCCGACGAGTTATATAAAACAAGTTATTTTTTTTATTTTTTTTAAATAACCCCCCAACCACCGCCGGTAGTTGGTCCATTACCGCGGTGGTAAAAAAAACTGCCACCGTCACAGCCCTAAATATACTAAATATAATAAGATAACCTTGTTTGAAATTCTATACTGACTGGGTTAAATAGAATTGAATTACTAAAAAGAGACTAAAATACAATTTTCATTGACTAAAACTAGACTAAAATGTCATCAGTTTTCGTCGACTAAAACTTGACTAGATTAAAAAGAGTATGAACGTGACTAAAACTAATAAAAACTAAAACGACAGCTTGACACAAAGACTAGACTAAAACTAAAATTAAAACAGGCTGCCAAAAACAACACTAGTCAACTGCCTGTTGCTTGTTTGTCTTTGTTTTCTTTGGAACAGGTGCTTGGAAATGTTCATTGTCACATCTGTAAAAAAAAAAAAAAAAAAAAAAACCTTGAGGCGCATGCTGATAACACAATCAAATAAACTAGGTATTATTATCATTATCAATCACTAATGGCCATGGATTAAAAAAGACAACAGTTTTTGTAATTTCATACAAGAACATGTACTTTTGTATTATGACGATGTAAACAATTGCATTTCATGATTCTCGATCACACTGAGAACTGAACGACACCTGCGTTCCCCTCTGCGAGGTGCTGGAGAAGGAGAGCTTGATGCAGCCACATTCCTAAAAAAAAAACCCAAAAACATGCATTGTCCAAAATAAACTGATTAATGGTTATGGACGCATAATGTATGTATATATCTGTTGATGGGCCATAGGACAGAGAAATAACTATTGATGGGCCGTAGACCGTGTCACCGCGAGTATCTGTTGATGGGCCATAGGCTATAGACCTCACGCATTTAGAGCATTTCAAACATGTACACCTGTATTCACAAACATCTGTGCATAAGGCAGTATTTTAGCATGATAAGCAAGGGTCATAGGCTAACCAAAATCTAACATTTATACATAAAAATATACTGTCTAGTATTTAGACAGTATCACATTTTAACTGAAGCTAAAATATATTTGTACTAAATCACATAGGTTATATTTACATAGATATCCGCAAAGCTAAATTAGGCATAAGGCAGTATTTTAACATGATAATCAGTGTCAGAAGCTAAACAAAACTGAGCTAAATATATTGTGTATATTAATATGTTTAGTAACTTATCACATTACAAATGTTTACACCTGAGCATAGCCTACAAGACAGTAAGGGACATTGTTAGGCAATATTTCCCATAAGATGTCAAAAGCTAGCCAAAACTAGGCACAATATAGTCTGAAATTTATATGAGAACTATATTATCAGAAGAAGAATTATATAACACCAAACAACTTACTCCGTATCCTTGGCAGGATCAACTCTCTTCAAAGTACAACCGTTCGTCATCTGAGTTTCAATCTTCCTCTGAGGAAAAGGTGAATTCTTCCTCACTGTCCAGAATCATCTGAAGGGCCTCTTTACCGGAGTAGCATGCCATCCTCAAAACGTGATGAACTATCAGTGAATCTGATGAAGGAACTTTGTGTTTTTGTATCATTGATCGGGGGCGTGTGTGATGCATATAGATCACCTGAACTATTTACCATGTGAATAGCACCTGGGGTATGGCGGCCTCAGCTCATTAGAGATGAAGGGAGAACGAAAAAACTACATCTCCATGGTTTCAAACGGATTACATAAAATGAGAGTATTTGTTTTTGATATGAATTACTTAATTTAAAAGTAGACATTCCAAGCTTAATAAAGACATCTCTCATGAAAGTGTGGCTAATATTCGCTGAGTTACAGTTTATTTTCAGACACGTTTTAGAATGGACTTCACTGACAGAGAGATGGCAGAACTTGCATCATGTTTAAACCATTTCTGATGACCAACAAAACACATATCTCCGACTGGTGAAAAACCTTGTAACTCCATTTGAGCTTGATTTGGTCAAATACTAATAATATAATAATAAACGGAGCAGATCCAATAGGGTCCTCTCACCATCGGTGCTCGGGCCCTAATGACAAATCCAAGTGCCTGACCGCACATAAAGCCACGATACTAACTTAATGTTTAAAATTAGGGGGGGAAATAATTTTATCCAGATATCAATAGCTGTATTAGTATCAGTGATGCTGGCCTTCATTCATAAAAAGATGCCATTAAACATTTTTAAAAAACTTTCTTCATTTTGTCTCTACATTCATTTGTTGATTAATTGTGAAATATTATTACATTATAAAATATATAAACTATAAAATTGTAAGTGTTTTTAATTGCGATTAATCACAGAAAAAATGTGTGATTAATCGAGTAAATTTTTTATATCAATTGACAGCATATGTCCGTGGTTGGTCATGTATGGCATTAAAAATGTAAAAAAATGGCATTAAAAAGCATTAGATTTAATTTGAAGATACCTGCTGAAACCCTGTTCTGTCATTAATTACTCACTTTCAAGCCCCAGAAAGATAGTAAAGACACCAGTGCTTTGTGAAAAAAACATAATTTGCCACTTTATTTACATATAAATAATCTCCAACGCACGTTCACGCAACGTCTGCCCTTGCTGCTCTAGTGGAGATTAATATTTTGTAAATAAAGTGGTAATAATTTTTTTTTCACAAACAAAACACTCGACTTGTCTTTACTACCTTTCTGGTGCTTGAAAGTGGTAGTTGCGTAGAATGTCAATGGAGGGAGAGATAGCTCTCAGATTTGTGTTTGTGTGAACGGAATGTCTTACGGATTTGGAATGACATGAGGATGACTAAATAATGACAGAATTTGCATTTGTAGGTAAACTAACCCTTTAACCATAACCACTGACTTCTTGTATTGTTTTGCAGATGCTGTCATAAAACGTCACGAAAAGGCAACTGTTGGACAGTTGGGCCAGGCCATTAATTCCAAGTTGGCAGAACTGAGGTTCCAAAACAAGAAAAAAGAAACAGTTTTATAATGACTTTTTTTTTTTTTATACATTTTTGAGTAAAATAAAGCTTGTGGTAAACAACTTGACGATACTTTAACGTTTTGTTCTACAACGTACACTGCACATATTCACACCCAAACATCTAGATACTTATTAAAAACTTAATAAGTTAACATAACTTCAACTAAATTCATGTTTTCAGTATAGTTGTGTGCAATTTAGGTTGTAGAACAAAACGTCAAAGTATCCTCAAGTTGTTTACCACAGGCTTTATTTTGCTTGATTCATGTTTGAATCAATTCATGATTGATGTTTTAAGTGCAGTTAATATTATATGTACTTTACCCTGTTTGTCAGCATCAATAAAAACATATTTTTTGTGTAGTAGTGTGTTCCTGAATGCAATGAAAATATTTACATATATGGAGACTATTTGCATCAAGTGGGAGTAAATGTGAATATATTATATGAAAACATGTTTAGGTTTATTTACATATATGTGAAGTATACTAAAAGGAGCACTGAATATTTGAGTATGTTTCAGAATAGATTTACATACAGTATACAGAAATCTAATATGTTAACAAATATTAGAAGTTAATATATGCACATATATTGCAAATTAATATATTTACATAGATGAGCATCTAAATGTATTTACATATAAAGGAAATTAATATATGTAAATATTTCCAATAAAATATATTTACATATAAAGAAATCTAATATGTTAACAAATATTAGAAATTAATATATGCACATATATTGCAAATGAATATATTTACATATAACGGAAATTAATATATGTAAATATTTCCAATTAAAATATATTTACATATAAAGAAATCTAATATGTTAACACATATTAGAAATTAATATATGCACATATTTTGCAAATTAATATATTTACATAGATTGATATCTAAATGTATTTACATATAAAATAAAGAAATATATGTAAATATTTCCAATAAAAATATATTTACACATGTTTAATATATGTGAAAAATATTAAAAAGGGGCCAAAATCAAATATTTAAATATATTTTTAATATATATTTCAAAATATATTTACATATAAATATAACATATATTTTAATCTATTTAGATTTAAGACATTTAAATATATGAAAATCTATTTATTATTAATATATTTCAATATATGTGACTTCTGTATGGGTGGACAGCTATTAAAAAAGCATTTTCTTGAATTTGCACGGGTTTTTATGGCAAAGTTGCACATCAGCCTCTTCATTGGACCCTGGTGCATCATCCTATAAATTGCAACCAAGTGGCAAGCCTTTGTGTTTCGATTTTTTCCCCCTCCAAGCCAAGATGGCCAAGGGTCAGTCAGACATGCCAAGTTGCTCCGGAATATCCACCCATTCCTTCTATCCTAGGATACTCTCGTAGGTAAAAAAAATATTGCAGCATCAAGCAATATCTAATGAGTCATATCACAGTAACATTTTCCAAGTTTTGATTTTAGATTGAGAGAAAACTCTGATTAATCACATGTCCACTGTAGTGGACGTCATGCATCAATTGCTATATTTCAGCTACAATTCATAATTAAATTATATTGTGAATATTGTTTTTGAAATTTAAAACTTAAAAACTTAATCTGCAGTGACTTTTTTTACTGTAAATAAATTTACTTGTATTATTAGAATGTAATTTTCATTGACATCGAAAAAAGTCATGTGATTACATAATGTATGACACTTGTAATGCATTACTTGTTAGATCAAAAAGTAATCTGATTTCGTAATGCATGTTACTTGTAATGCATTTCCTTACTCATAACATCAAAAAGTAATCTGATTATGTAATGTGCGTTATTGTAATGCATTTCTTTACTCATAACATCAAAAAATAATCTGATTACGTAATGCATGTTACTTGTAAAGCGTTTCTTTACTCGTTACATCAAAAAGTAATCTGATTAGGTAATGCACATTACTTGTAGTTAATTACTTGTTAGATCAAAAAGTAATCTAATTAGGTAATGCATGTTACTTGTAACACTTTACTCTACTTGTAACATCAAAAAAGTAATCTGAATGCGTTATGCATGTTACTTGTAATGCATTACCCCCAACACTGATCATTTCAGATGAGATTGAAAAAACCGTATCGCTAGGTTTTCTCAGAGGACGGCTATGATAGAAATGTGCATGTCCATCTTGAACATAATCAGAATTATCAGCTAATAAGGGTAAATCTCCATACTCTGGTGCACTGGAGGGAGCATCTGAGTGGTTTCCACAACTTTGTACCTTGACAGGCTGTAGAAAATTCTGATAGAATCACGTCCTCATGTTCTGATATCAAAGATACGCGAAGTGCAACTTGTATGAAGTTGTATGAAGCCTTTGCAATATTTTGCATTTATATTTTTTGTATATATTTTATCGTTTTCACATGATTTGATATAATTGTATTGATTAGTTTGTTAAATTCACATACTTTATCTGTTTGATTATTGTCTTATATTTAATATAGTATCTTAAAGGGATACTCCACTTTTTTCGGAAATATGCTAATTTTACAACTCCCCCAGAGTTAAACAGTTGAGTTTTACCGTTTTAGAATCCATTCAGCCGAACTCCGGGTCTGACGGTACCACTTTTAGCATAGCTTAGCATAGATCATTGATTCTGATGAGTCCAGTTGCATTTCTTTCAAAATGACCAAAGAGTATCAATATTTTTCCTATTTAAAACTTGACTCTTCTGTAGTTATAACCGTGTACTAAGATCGACGGAAAATGTAAAGTTGCGATTTTCTAGGCTGATATGGCTAGGAACTACTCTCATTCCTGCGTAATAATCAAGAAACTTTGCTGCCGTACCATGAGTCCAGCAGGCGTAATGATATGACGCAGCGCCTGAAAATAGGTCTAATAGTCAAACTTAGTCCCGGTCACGTTGGAAGTTACTGAGCTGGGGACTATTTTCAGGCGTGTGTGTGTGTGTATGTACGGTGACGCATTGCTGCCACATACATATTATTATTTTTCCCCAATTATGTCGTAATAACGAGATATTATGTCGTGCGAGATCTTATGTCGTTTTAACGACATCTTTTCTCGTAATAACGAGATCTTATGTCGTTAAAACGACATCTTTTTCTCGTAATAAGGAGATCTTATGTCGTTAAAACGACATCTTTTTCTTGTAATAACGAGATGTTATGTCGTTAAAACGACATCTTTTTTTTTTTTTACCTTATAAGGACATGTGTAGTCATGTACAAAATATGCCTTTATCCACATAAAATTGACAGCCTATCGCGCCTTTATCACACGTTCAAAAAGCTTAAGCAAATAGTAGCAGCCCCCAATCATGCAAAATTAATCAATGAGGTCCTTTTTTGAAAATATATTTTAAATAGGCCTATAAGTTTTTTTTTTATATATAGCCTATTATATATAAGATTTATTTTTGTTAATAGGCTATATCTTCATTCATTACCTAGAGATATAAGTAGTCAAAACACAACAGAACATTTTACAACATTGTGTTCTTATTTTGATTAATTAACGAAATGTCAATCTTCGTCTTTATAACAGAAGATACAATACAATACAAAAATCTTCAAGATGTATAACGGATTGTCACCTTATAAACAGTCCTTTTTTTAATGGAATAATACACCCTTATAATAAAGAAAAAGCTTCAGTGATAAATAATATGAACGCAATGCATTTAATTATACGTTAAGCGTTTTCCTTCCATAGAAACCCTTTATTATAAAGAAAATAGGTGGCTCTTAACGTGTCTTTCTGTGGGAGGATGGCATTGCGGTGCACAGCAAATATTCAATGCATGCAATGCAAATATTCAATGGTATTCAATGCAAAACAAAAATGAAAAATACAAATAGCCAATAAAATAAACAAATTATTGTGGCATTAATTAGCCCATAAACAATATTTATTTTAAAGCCTAAACGAATTTGTTTAAAGAAAAACACCAGCGTAGGGCGTTTATCTAGGCAAAGTGTTTCAGCCGCCCTTTTCAAACTGGCACAAACGCGCACTATGACATGGATGAAGGCGCCGGTGCCATCACTCGCATTTTCCTATCAACAGTGGAAACAACTTAAAATACTCCATCATTTCTGGTCATACAGAAAATAATAATACATCAGTCGCAACTACTTTTATTTGTGTAAACTCACAACAACAAGAAAACGGTGTGCTTTTGTAAAATAAAATAAAACGAACAGGGCGCACTTTCATGATCTCTGTGAATTGGAGCGCGCCTCAAAAATGAACTGAAAAACAGTGTATACAAGCAGGGGCGTCATGCAAGCCAAAATTCTGGGGGGGCACAATCTGAGACGTTGCAATTGTTTTGATGGGTGATATGGAGGAAAACGTACAAATTCTACGAGGTGGCTTATTCGTACGAATTCATACGACCTGACTCGTACGAATTAGTACGATTTTTGCTAAATCGTACATATTTTACGAATTTGCCAATTCGTATGAATTCATACGAATGACCTACCCCTGACCCCGCCCCTAAACCTACCCATCACGTGGGTTTAGACAAATCGTACAAATTCGTACGAGTGAGGTCGTACGAATTAGTACGAATTAGCCAACTTTTTATCATTCGTACGAATTCGTACGAATTGGTCGTGAGATAGCGTTGTATGGATCATGTTAGGAGGGGTCAGGGGGTTTCTCTCCCCCTGAAATTTTTTTAATTCTGGCTGCTAAACATACCATTTCAATGCAGTTTGGGAGGGACAGAAATACCTTAATGGAGCTAGCAGCAAACCTCCTCTATCTGAGGACTATGTTAAAGTATCTATTTTGTAATGTTTATGTAAAAGACAGGTTGATGAAAGAACTGTAAGCTCAAATTCAAAAGCTTTTGAAGTCTACTTCATTAAAGCATGTTTACACACACACTTACTGTACACTTAGGCCTACTACACATGATTTTAAAAACAGTACCATTGCAGTTTTTATGTTATGATAATTTGGTATGTGACCTAAGAACGATCTTACAGTCTGACTTTGTGGTGCTCTGAAATTAAGCTATTTTAATATTAATATGTGATGAAGGACTTTGAAAGAAGTTTGACAGATTTCAGTGCTGAATAAGGTTAACACTACCCCGTTTATTTGAAAATGGTTAATATTTGACAGAAATGTAAAAAAGTAATCAAATCAAATGTAATATGTAACATTACTTTAGTAAAATCATTGAAATACTGTAGTTACACTGCTCATTATTATATTTTAAATAAGGAACTTGTAAAGAGTAATTTAGAGCTGCCTGATCCGTGAATAACCGTGAATAACAGTCTATGGGAGAAACATCAAGTCGATGCCTTGATAACGTTAGGTTGGATTTTGCAGTTAGCCTATACAACAAATTTAACACCCTCGTTTCTATGAAACTGAAAACAATTGAACCAGCTGGAGACTTTGACACAAGACAAAACAGAACAGATGTTTCAAAACCGATCAGATAACGTTACTATGGCTTTGTATGGCAGTAACGTTAGCCAACTAGTTTACGGTTAGACTAGGCTAGCTATCGATAACGTTACACTGACACAACTTAAGTTAATGCTCTGAATTCGCAGCTAATATCAAATCCATAACTTTTTGATCAAGTTAAAATGTCCAGGTCAACCACAAATAATCCCACTACCTTTTAATATCATCCGATAACTAATTCAATGCCGATTTGTTGCTTTGCCCACTTACCACTTCAAGACCATCTGTAAAACATTGCCAGCTCAACGTGCGAGACGAGTGAGTTGCTTGAACATACACAGCAAAGATTCTCTAGATTTGACACAGACACCATATTAGGGAAAAGGGGCGGGCTGATGCATAGCTGACCGATTTTTTACACATCTAGAAGAATACATTTGAGTCGTTATAGGCTCTGGTATATTATGGAGCATAATAGGAATAAAGTTGTGACAAAAAAAATTATCAGGGAGGAAAAATCTGAGGGGGCACGTCACGTGCCCCCTCACTTTGAATGGGCATGACGCCACTGTATACAAGCCTCACAGACATGAGAAATATAACTATAAAGTTTATACAAAAAATGTCCACCAACGAAAAAAAATCCAATCGAAAGCAAATACGGTAGGCTACCATCTGATTATGTAATCCTGTCCGTATGAAAGGCGCATCTAGGCTACATTACAGCGGAGATGTATGGAGATATGTATGCAGGCAGCCTACACTGATTTAGAAAAGACTAGTTCATTAATAAACAATTAAAATGATTCGTTATTTTTTTCAGATACATTTATTATATCATTAGCCTACTTTTGCCGGCGCTTTGCGGCGAGTTTTATGCATGCGCTTAAGCGCGGAATATAGGCTATAGCCTACATGCACCCAGGATTGAATATAAACGTGCGATTAGTCCTAATTGCTTAAATGAATGAATACTAGTCTAGAAAAATCCTTTAGTCTATGGCAACTCTAATCAATAGCCTACATTTAATATTTGACATTATTTCATTAGTAATTAGTATCCAGCACTTCACATTTAATTAGTTGAGTTAGCATAGCCTAATTAATTAACTAATAAAATAATAAAATAAAATTTACATTAAGATACTAATCATATATTTCTATATAGCATTGCTTATTCCACCACACAAAGGACTGTTTATAAGGTGACAATCCGTTATACATGTGAAGATTGTAGGCTGTATCTTGAAGATTTTTTTATTATATTGTATCTTCTGTTATAAAGACAAAGATTGACATTTCGTTAATTAAACAAAATAAGAACACAATGTTGTAACATTTTCTGTTGTGTTTTGGCTACTTATATCTCTAGTGAATGAAGATATAGCCTATTAACAAAAATAAATCTTATTTATTATATATATAAAAAAACGTATAGGCCTATTTAAAATATATTTTCAAAAAAGGGCCTCATTGATTAATTTTGCATGATTGGGGGCTGCTACTATTTGCTTAAGCTTTTTGAACGTGTGATAAAGGCGCGATAGGCCGTCAATTTTATGTGGATAAAGGCATATTTTGTACATGACTACACATGTCCTTATAAGGGCATAACAAATATGTCGTTTTAACGACATAAGATCTCGTTATTACGAGAAAAAGATGTCGTTTTAACGACATAAGATCTCGTTATTACGAGAAAAAGATGTCGTTTTAACGACATAAGATCTCGTTATTACGAGAAAAGATGTCGTTAAAACGACATAAGATCTCGTTATTACGACATAATTGAGGGGAAAAAATAATATGTATGTGGCAGCAATGCGTCACCATAGTGTATGTGTGTGTCAGGAGGACAGTCACAGGCAGCGCGTTCTTTTTTGTCTTATCGCGCATGAATGGTTTAAAGCATTTGCATGAATAAGAGCGGGATCATGTAACACTACCCAAAGGATGCCAAAAATGAACAGATGCTGCGTTAATTGTGTTAACAGCGCTAATTTGTTTATTTAATATATAATCGCAGCATTTTGCATCATATAATCGCCTAGGCTTGACATCGCGATTGCGATTGCGATACGATTAATCGTGCAGCACTATTTCAGACATAACCGACTGTTTACGAATACACTAACCATGACCGAAATTTTTACACAATTTTGCTTGTTTTTCCCCCGTTAAAGCGATATAATCTGCGAAAAAGAACTTTTGTTACTCGCGAGCTGTTTGTGAGACGGCTTTACTGTATGTATGCACGCAGTGCCGGCCCGAGCCTTTTGGGGGCCCTAAGCAGAATTTGATTTGGGGGCCCCCTCCCACCACGCAGAGTCACCTGTGCTTGACGATTATTGACACAATGTCACGCTATAATGTTACATTATAAATTAATACAATGAGGTTTTGTATTAATACAAAATAAATACTTTTTTTTACTTTCTTTACTCTTTTACTAACTCTTGGAAACTTCTGAAAACAAACTGTCACAAAACATATTAAAAAAATTCTTTGCAAAATATCCTCCAACGTTTTGCAACACTTTGCAGTTTGAATGATGTCTTGTATGAACATGACAGAGTATGTTTTTATGTTTCCACTGTTCGATCGCGCCCGCGACTCACACACACACACACACACACACACACACACACACACACACACACACACACACACACACAAACACACAACATATTCCAGCTTTGTAATCTTCCACTGTGATGTTTCCAAGCACATTTTTGCATGTGTGAAGAGGATGATTTTTTTCCGTCGATATTGGAACGTGAGTGAAGTACAAAGCCTATGATAAAGAATAGTTTACCATCCAAATCCATCGCGAATGTTGAAACATTTTGATTCTAATGAGAGAGATACGTGAGCCCAACGCCGCTTACTTTCACTTTCGCTTTAAATTATTTCGTTTTGGCTTGTTTATAGTTATTTTTTTTATTCTTGTTCTGTTCTGAATATCATTACATTTAAAGGATAAATCATTGATCAAATCAAATTTTTGTGACATGGCTTAACATTACCGTGACTTTGCGCACAAATTGTCTATGTACGCGAGGTTATGCGCATGACTCAAACACTGGCAGACACAGCAGCAGTTGTAGGCAGGTATACTGATCATGAAATCAGAATTTTCTTGTCTTGAATTATTAATCCTTTCATTCATTTGTCACTTGTTTAAGTTAATTAATATAAAAAAAAAATAAAAAAAAATAAAAAAAACTCGATTGGGGGCCCCCTGGTGGCGAGGGGGCCCCAAGCAGCCGCTTAGTTTGCTTATGCCTCGGGCCGGCCCTGTATGCACGCAGAGTAAACATCTCTCAGAGAGCGTGCGAGAGTACTGAATAGTTTAAAATCGCAAATGTTTAAACTGATAAGACTTAAAAAGAAGTGAAAATGATAAACTTTAGTTACGATGCAAGTGACAAAAGACAATTCCGTCATGTCCTGACTGCTAAACACAAGAGTGTGGTATTGACGCTTGACTTGTGCAACCCATTTTGAGAGCGAGAGAGGGAAGACGCGGCACCGCTGAACACTCACGCGGTTGGTAAAATCAATGTTGGCGGGGGAAATTCCCGCATTATAAGTGGTAGACCTGCGGGAATTATTAAAATACTATTGAAGTAGCTCCTTTTTAGGTACTAAATCGTCATTGGAGGCTGACTTGCTGCTGTCACGCTCAGACAGGTGTTGTTATTGTGCGTGCTAGGGAACGTAATGCGCCATACGTCATTGCGTCGCTATATCAGTGATATCGCGATGTGACACTTTTTTATCATGTAAAAATGTATACCGGTATTGTCGTGGACGGTATGATATGGCACACCCCTAGTGCTTGGTGAGCGGAACTTTAAAAGCTCTGAACAGGATTACATTAATCACAGAAACTTTGTCCCACTGCTTCAGAATCCGCAGCACGCACTGGTTTGCACGTTCACGTCTTGATGGTCTGCGCTTCCTTGCAACATAATAAGACACCCTAGCAATGACAGGGTCTTTGTGCTGATGTTTTTGCAAGTCTATCGGTGAAAGAGAATGAAACACTTCCTCATCTCCACTGATTAAAGAGTTCAGATGTTCAGCAAACGATGTTGCTCTACATTCAGTTCCTGTTTCCCATTCATCACAGGAGGACAAAATGGAAGACACGTCATCAGCGGACATTGATGTATCCAGCCCAACATCAAGTGGACCTGATCCTAATGTTTGTGGTCGGCAGGTAAGACAGAACACCTCTTGCACATTTCCATCCTCTACACTGTGTACTTGTCGCAACAGTTCAGAATAAGGCTCGGACAAAAGCCGCTGACTCACTGGCCTGACAAATGGATCCATACTGAGCGCATCTGCCACCACGTTGAGTTTTCCAGAAACGTATTTGATCTCAAAAGAATACGGAGCAAGTTTCGAGACCCAGCGCTGCTCATATGTATCCAACTTCGGCTTGGTCATAATGTATGTCAGCGGATTATTATCTTTCCACTGAGCCGTCGCAATGGGGTAGGCAAGGTAGGCAGCTGCCTAGGGCCCCCAGCTGAAGGGGGCCCCCGATGGCCGCACGGTCGTTTAGGTTGTGTATCTGCCCTCGTCAAACAGTATCAACCACTGTAAACAAACCACCACAGTGAGACAGGCTATCACTCTCCAGTACTGCTCCATGAGAGGGGCCCCCCAAACTGAGGGATTCCCCCTATGCAACGACAAACACTATGAGTGCCCTAATCACTGTAATGTTGAAGTGACATCCACCATTGCGTACCCCCCATCAGGCCCCCCACTAGCTGTCAGTGGAAGAGAAACTGTCGTTGCCACACTCAGCGCTACGCGGGCATTTCAATTTAAAAATGTCATCATGAAGCGCTCATACCCTTCAGGATTTTCCAAAAGACAGAGAAAGAAAGAAGAAGAGGAAAAACGCCAAAGACACAGCGGCAAGTAAACCATTATTATCTCCAAATACAACTGTCTGACGTGTTTTCACATCTCTGCGAACATAAACCTTGACATCAGTGACCAAACACAACGGTATGTGAGCGTTGTTAGAGGGTGAAAAAGTTAAACTAATAGTCATACACAACTTTGTTCTGTTTGCAGAATTTAAGCATAAAATACACACTAGACAACTTCTCGCCCCTTCACTGTTGTAGCTACAGCATTCGAAAACTTCCTTTGAGCTAAATCCTCTTGATGCACGAGCCCAGATTACGATCGCATGAGATTGTTTGCCATGTATAAAGGCAAAAGCTAGAGAAATGTTGTCACTACTCTTGACTGCTGTCTGCCCGCGGCTGCGGTCACGGTAAAAACTTTGTCAATTCCAAACAAAATGAGCTGGTCCTATGACTCCCATCCCATGCAGTTAGGTCCAAACAAAATAATCCATCAAGTCCGGTTACATTTTAGGTGTACGCAGGCTATCAATTTCAGTTGGTGATGTTTCTATTCCATCTGGAGAAAAATGCCCTTTTTCCTTCGCGTTTGTCCTTTTATTCTTCTCCATCAACACATCTCAAAACTTTGTACCGTACGCAACAGGTAGTTTTGCGTATAAAGTTACTGTCTGTGGCATTATGGGAAGTGAAGTTATTTTCCTGTAAAGTAAATATCTAATCCTCCACACTTCACTTTCATGATATGCTATGAGAATAACAATAAACGTATGGCTATTCACCAAATGTTTTTTAGTTTTTTTGCTTTATTAGGTGCTTTGCTTAAAGCAGCACTCAGTAGCTTCGGGACTTCTTCGCTGTATTCTCGCTTTTTGCTCGCAGGTTTCTCTCTAGAGATCCCCCCACAGCTTCGGAATAGATATTTGACAACACTGTTGTAAAAACTCGTTGTTGATTCTCAGACACCAGAGGCTATAGATCAACGACATCAAAGCAGATGGGACGTTCTTTAAAACGTCTTCTTCATTCGGGTTCGGACAGCGTGAGGGAGCGCAATAATGACAGCATTTTAGCAGATTTCTTTTGGCCGTAAAGCAATTGTTTACATCGCGAGACCTGATATCACGCGAGACTTCCTGACGCAGCGGCCGGCGGCCCGCCGGCTCAAAGTTGCAAGTGCGTATTTTCCGCTCACGGGCACCAGGGGGGTGCGAAACGACCACCATTCAACCCGAAATAAGTAATATAACCATTCCAATGACTCCGAAGCTGTTCAGTTAAGGTAAAAAAAGTTACTTAGTTCACCTTTAAATTTCTTAAACACTTTGTGTAGCGTACTACAGAGTAATTCATGACTCTTAAAATGCACCAGAATACAAGAAATCCCATCTGAATTTTTTAAATGTTCCTGAGGGAGGACTTGGGACCTCACTTCACTCTTTTGCCTAGGGCCCCCAAATATCTTGAAACGGCCCTAACTTCCACACAGTAAACTCATAGCCCTTAAGTCAGTGACTGACCTTGTCACACACAACCCACTTCAGAGCTAAGAATTCCAATCTGTGTGCAGGATATTTTGTTTAGCTGCGACTCAAAGGCTTGCTAGCAAACGCTATTGGTCTTGCCTTGTCCTCACCAGCAGGGATCTGAGAGAGTACTGCACTAATGCCATCCAATGAGGTGTCAGTACAGAGAAGAAAAGGACGCTCAAAATCAGGATGAGACAGCACCACTCTGTCAACAAGGGCCCTTTTTTTTTGTGATCAATTATTTATTTATTTTCTTACAATCATTATTTACACATTGGAGAGGAAACACCTTCACAAGAGAAAGGGAAAAATAGGCTGATTACATCATCATTGAGAATATAACAGAGGCACAGTAAAGTGTTGCTTATTCTGATGCCTGTTTCTCTTCTCCTCCCCATATCCTACCCAGCCCAAGCCCACCCTCCAACCCCTAACAAGATTCGCTCAAGGTATTGAACAGTAAAAAAAAAAGAGGAAAAAAAGAGGAGAACACACACACACACACACACACACACACACACACACACACACACACACACACACACACACACACACACAAACCCTTTCCCATTGCCACCCGTCCATCCTTCCTCCATCATTATGATATCCACAAAGATCCGCATAACATCATAGAACACAGAGCAGGACATTGGACATTGGACATTGTGTATATTAGCTATTAGATAACATAAACTGAATAAAGTATATATACAACATGGAGCTGAACATTTAAACATCACACATTGTATACATTAGATGCACATTAAAAAACAACAAATAAAACAAAGCTGGCCAGCATATGTGTACGACAGATCAGATGTAAACAATAGAAGAGAGAAAAAAGTCTGACCTTATCTACATCATTTCATTTATTTTCTCTAATAGCTCTGACCAACAGTCAATATTAGAGGTTTTGGCATAATTTAAACGTGCTGTAGAGAGCTCTAGCTGAACAATATCCCGGTAAGAAGAGAGCCATTTCCTCACTAACAATGTATGTGGTGGTTTCCAGCGACAAACTATCATTCTTTTGGCGGCTGTCAAACCAGCCAGAAGAAGACGCCTATTGTTAATAATTAGCTTTAGAGACGATGTGTCATTGAGCAGAAGCAAGCATGGTGAAAGAGGGATGGGTCCTTTGATAATACTAGACATGATGGATGAAACACTATGCCAAAATCTATTGACCTCTGGACACTCCCACACCATATGGTAAAAAGTAGCAATGATATTGTCTGGACAAAAATCACAGTATGGGTTGTCTCTAAGTTTCATTTGCTGTAATCTTCGCAGGGTTAAGTAAGACCTATGGATTAATCTATAATGTATCATTTGATGATCAGGGTTTCTAGATGATAGGGATATGTTTGACCAAACCGTGCACCAGTCTGGGTCCTGGGAGATGTTAATATCTGTCTTCCGGAGTCTGATGTAGTTATAAACTTATATAACTCTGAGACAATACCATTAATTTTACCCTTAGTATCAAAGATTACATGAAGGGGATGATTCCCCAACTTAATACCCCAAGGAACGCCCTGAGCGCGCATTGCTGTGCGTAACTGTAAATAAAAATGTCCTTGATGATTTTAGCATTGAGCCAGCGAAAATCAATGCAGACCCTCAGATTACCGTCTTTTTTCCAGACCATCACCAAGGGTGATGCATACTCACTGACAGACTTGCTGATTATCCTTTCTCCTCCATCTCTGACAACACTTCTCTCAATTTTTGATAGTGGGCAGGAGGGATGCGGCGATAGGGCAAACGAAATGGGCGCTCATCATAAAGATGGATTATATGCACAAAATCCTTTGTCTCTCCACAATCCAGTTTGTCCTTGGAGAAAACATCATGGTAGGACACAAGAAGAGCAGCCAATTTCCTCTTCCAGAAACCTCACATCCATCAATGTCAATATCCTTCAGACCATAGTCTCCCAGCAATCGTGCAAGATCAGAGGATAAAGCAGTTTTAAGGGGAATTGAATCAGGAATGTGACAATGGGTTCTACTTAAACCCTGAACGACAGTAAGATATTCCACAGCTAGACAAGAAGAAACATCTCGTTAGAGTGTCATTAGGGATTAGGGTTAAGTATCTTCAATGGCACCCATCGACTGCCCCACATTGGTGTAACTACTCGTCCAACAAAGGATGTTTCTAGGCGCTGAACGTGCAGTGGTTGGCTCAACAATTAGGCTATAGTGCTTCCTGGAGAAACATAGCCTAGAAATCTAGACGCACCCTATCGGCAGCAAATTTTATTTTGCAGCCAGGGTGGTCTAGCAACTCTCCGTTGGCTTTAGAGCTGGAAAAACCAAACTCTAGTCAGGCCAATCACATCGTGTATAGAGTCGGCGGGCGGGCTCAACATAATGACGACAGAGTTGCGACGGTTCCCTGCTACTTAAAAACAAAGAATGGCTGCTGCTGCTGGTGTACAGCGGTCTTTCGAATCTGCTTTGACCGCGACTCTGGAGGACTTGGAGTTAAGCTTTTCTTTGAGAAAAGAAAAAAAACCGGCACTTAAGTCATTACATTAGTTTTGCTGACCAGATACTGCAAAAGTTTAATCTATCAACTAGCTCCGCTGGTGGGAAAACGCTCTGATTGGTTTTAGCGCTATCCTATTGCGTGCAGAGAGAATTTGAAAGACAACCGTTTATCCCGCCCCTCCGATTGAGCCCTGCCAATGGTGAGTTCCCAGACCCAACATCTTGATATGGGTCTGGCTTGCCAGGCTAGGAGAAACAGGCACATTAGCTGGCAATCTGCCCCAAACAAGATACTCACATTTGGGAAGCAGAGTGATTGCCTGACAGAGTTTAACAGTACCAAGGTTACCAGGCTGTTGAGGCCCAGACCATGGAGAGATGCAGCTCAGAAGCTCAAGGAATTGCTCACACTCAGGATTACTGCTATTGAAGGAAACAAGCTCCCAGTACTTGTCATACGATTTCAT
The DNA here is from genome assembly GCF_965113295.1 of Leuciscus leuciscus. NCBI lineage: Eukaryota > Metazoa > Chordata > Actinopteri > Cypriniformes > Leuciscidae > Leuciscus > Leuciscus leuciscus. Next base: position 26,827,851 of record NC_138744.1, on the reverse strand, counting down.
CTTCTGCTCAACACATTTGATCACATTACTTCCAATTATGAACTCATCTCTTTGTCCAGGCACCACAAGAGTAGGAACGACAAACTTAAATCCATAGACTTGAATCTCCAAGTCGTATGTACACTTCGGTTGAATCGTAAGGCCAACACAGCCAAACCAGGACCACATTACTCGCAATCACTTGAGGATGTGGAAGAAGACCACCATGAGTCCTTGCAGCTTGGACTCACTCTCTTCACTAAGCGTGCAGGCCATACTACCAGAATCCAGTAACCCCTTTAAAGGTTGTATCAGCGATTTCAGGCCCAAAAAGGCCCAAACATAAATGATCACATTCATCTAATCTTTCGTAACGATCCGCTAGCTGCCCGCCCCATAAGCAGGCTGTCAAAAAAACGCGTCTCTGTAGGCAGCCTAGGCTCTGAGATCTGCACACAAAAACAATTGGTTTCACCACCACTCAAAACCAAAATAAATAGTGTTCCAACCAATCACCGACAAGGGGTGGGTGTTGTGAGGTTTTGCACTCATGCACGGCTGCACGCGAAAACCTCACAACACCCACCCATATGGGGCGGGCAGCTAGCGGATCGTTACGAAAGATTAGATGAATGTGATCATTTATGTTTGGGCCTGAAATCGCTGATACAACCTTTAATGTGTAACGGTCGCAAACTGTCACAGGAGCATAAAACAACTCATTTGCCCCATCAACTCTCTGAGGCCCCACATATAACACGGTTTTGTCTTCTGGCAATAGTTTGCAGCTGTTAACAAAAACATTTTGCACATCTTCTGTGAGGGAGGTTTTATGGTTAGGTTTAGGTTTAACTGAGCAGTATCTGAGGGAGCCGCAGGGCATGCTGCTTTAGGACAGTCATTCTTAAAGTGGCCAGGACTGAGAAAGTGACGACATAGCCTCTGAAGTCTACAATGTTCGTACATGGTGTGTTCCTTGGATCTACAGACCCTACATGCAGAGCTTAAGTTGGTTTTGAAATCTGAAGTTATGTCTATATGAACCTGACTGGATGAAGGTAAAGAAGCAGTGCACAATGACAGAACTCTATCCATCATGCCAACCATGTGCTGAAGGCTGGTTTCTGGAGAGAAACGAACAGCATTAGGATTAAGATGACTTACAGGAGGCAGTGACTGGGCTGGCATGGAAACAGGACTCTGAGGAGAACTGGACACAGAATTGGAGCCTGCCATAACAGTGCACTGGTTGTAAGCTGACATTGTGAGCTGCATCCGAGAAGAGACTCTCTTTAGATCCCTCTGATGATTATCCAATCGCTCCTGGACCTCAGCGGCACTCCACTTCTCAGCTGGCTTAAACTGACAAGACATAGCAAGACTTGGGTCTGGGCAATGTGAAATAAACATCAGACAGCTTCAGCAGCGGGATCCTCAACACTCTTCGCAAGCACTCATCAACAACATCTATGGCCTTGTTAAGCCGTATCCAGTAATCCATGGGACTTTCATCTGCTCTAGGGACAGTGTTATAGAAGTCAGCCATAGGCATGTTAGAGTAAGACAACTCACTGAAGTTGTGCAAGGTTAAGGCTGGCTGAAATACTCTCTTCTATTTTCTGAGCCAGATCTGAAATTATGCCCCCTAATTACTCAGGAGTAACGACACGTTCAAAATCAGAGCTAGCTGCTGGACCTACAGAAACACCAATCGCTGAATCAGCTGTGTGCACATGGTCAAGTCTCACATTAGCTAACGCTCTCCCTCTCCCATAACCACATGTAAATTCAGACACCCTCTCATTGCGATACATTTCAGGTCCACCACCTCTGCCCAATGGAAAAGTGACATTAGATTGTTTCACAGGACTGAAATCGTCTTTGCTAGAATCCCCAAACATGTCTCAATTTGTAAAGTGAAACAGGCAAAACTACAAAGCCTTAACTGATGAAAAGTTCAAGCATACTTCAAATATGTAGGGAAATATATGAAATCGAATGATCCAAAACAGTTCAATTTCAAAATTATTGATGAAAATAAAATATTTCCTTTCTCAAAATCAATTATATACTTTTCCTTGTTTAAAATGCATCATCAGTCATTGATTATATACTGTACAGATAAAGGATATGATGCATGAGGGACAATGAAGCGTCCCGCGGTGCTTCTCACAGTCTCTGTCCTTCAATAAGCACCAACTGTTCAATTCTGTTTTCAAACCTATAGATTTCTTTACGAAAGGCTCACATTAATCAATCAAGATATACGACGTATCATTCATTTATTTCTAGTGTCGAGCAGCACAGGATGGAAGCCATGACTGAGAGCAATTAGTACCTGATGAGTGTTGATCTGATTAAGTCAAGTAACATTTATTTATATAGCACTTTTATACAACAGATTGTTTCAATGCAGATTCACAGTAAAACAAAAAATCAGTACTAATGTTGCAGTGTACCTTAATTATGACACGAATACAATTTCAGCTGTAAAGCCGCTCTAAAAAGACATTATTAAGTGTCATTATTAAGCTCAATTGAGTTCAATGTTGATTCAATTTAGTTCAATAACAGTGTGAATGTTGTCATTAGCTCCTAAGCAAACTCAGTTAGATTATAAAGCAACTCTATAGAAGATAATAGTGTCATTATTTAGCTCAAGTCAGTTCGGTGTTGAATCAGTTGATGATTCAGTTGATTCAGCAGAACATAGTGCAGTGTTCATTGAAGATCCATTGGCGTTGAATACGTTTCTTTTCCTCTTCTCTTTGTCATGAACAGGACCACTGCACAACCTCCATGGACAGGGATGGTAACCTGATTAAGCACCGTCCAGGTGAGGTCATATCACATGAATTAGTCAGAATTCAAGGAGGATCTCTGTTTTGCTTACAGTATTTTTCCCCTGTTCAAGTGTGAATGGACGACGTACTGATGAGCCATATACTACTGCACAATATGAATATTCTGACTTCTGGTCTCCTCTCTTCCCTTCCTGGCACACTCTGCCAGAGACCAGTCGATCTTTGGAGATGCTGTTGGGCTCCCTACAATGTTGCAGCTTTTGTGAAAGCGTTGGGGTTTTAGGGGTTAACAGTTTAGGACCCAAGGACCAGATGTTTGAAAGAAGACCCGGAGTCAGAATTATAATAAATTGAAGAAAAGTTTTACTGAAGATAGTTTGCAGTTTCATCGCACAGGAGTTTGTAGGCCGCCCCGCTTACAGTTACAAAGATCACAGCAGTTATACCCTTCACCAAGGTCTAAGCTATGTCATTGCTTACATGTTGAATGATTCTGATTGGCTAAGAAATAGATAAACAGATAGACTGAAGCATTTCTCCATAGATTATGCATCTGACACTCGGACCCTGAAGTTAGGCACGTCGTGACCGTCCAGGTCGCAGATTTGGGTTGCTGGGTGCCAGCATGTCCCGAACAACAACTCAGTCAATCTCCAATAATGCCAGTGGTTCCTTAACCTGTAACCAAGAAGACTAACACACACACCGACACGGTTCCAATGTTGGATTTGGCCAGGCTCAAACTATAAACAGGAGTCCTGTCTCAAAACATCAAGATAAGTTCTTTCTCTCAAGGATAGGAAACTTTAGTCTAAATGGAAAATATAGGCTTTAACTGAGAAATGGTCCCTTAAACTATTTGCTTCAATGACCCCTATTTGTTTTAACACGTTGAAGACCTTTCTCAAACACAAAACACGTCCCTATTTCATTTCTGGAAGTCGGGCTAAATAAGCAAGCACTGTTACTGCATTCAGATATCAAATACCGACATTAAAGAATACATGAAAAGAACATTTCAGTGATCACACTGGAACTTCTATAACAAAGTAAAATCTCCAGAGAAGTCATTCAACTCATTTGATATTTAGAAGGAAAGATATTGATGAAAACCTTGATTATAACCACTCATTACATATACATTGAAGCAGCAGTGGATCCCAATCCACCCCCTTCAGGAGCTAAACGAATGGATACCTCATTCTTGTGTCAGCAGTAATGCATTCAGTCTAAGTCTTCAGATCACAGAAGCTTTTTCTTTCTCGCACAGCTGCCTGAATCCAATGTTTTATGTGTTTGTGGGAGAGCAATTTAGGAGGCATCTTTTTAGACTCCTGCTGGACACCCTTCAGTAGATTGCAACTCATGCAGAGTTATATCACACAGACCACAGGATCTGTTTATTCACAGACCACTAGTGTGGATGAGAGATCCGCTGCAGTGTGAACAGAACATTAATTGGAGTAAGGAATCCAGGGAAAATTTTTTTTCTAATAAGGATTTCCTTAAAAATGTTTTCCTTTCAGTACATCTACTGACAGACTGTTTCAATTTTGCTTCCCTACCCCAAAAGGAGAGGTTTTTACCATGGTATGCCTTTTTGATGTTTTCGAAGAACTTTATGTATGTTTGATTTTACATATATACATGCATACATTTATTTTACTCTTACTGGCTTTTTTGTTTATGAATACTGTAACTTGATGGACTGTATTCTGTAAGAATAAACACCTTTAATTAAGATGTAGGCTATATATGTGGCTCACATTGCAGAGTGATAATTTTACACTGCTGAGAACAGCAACAAGGTCAGTTAGTACTGTTACAATCGGGTTGCAGTAACAATTGCACGATGCAGGAGAATCCAAGAAACAAAACCAAACACAACAATGTAACTTAATGACAAACAACACTGAACAAAGAACTGGGGGAACTGAAGGCTAATCAATATAAACTGAAACAGGTGTGTAACATAATCAGTAACCAAGGAAACTAACCAGGGAAACAGGTGGGTAGGTGGACAGAGAAAACAAAAACAAAATACAAACAAATTGGAACAACCCCCTGGGAAGGCGCTTTCTCGCGCTGTAACAACAACAACAACAAAAATAGTTCAACAGAGGAGGTGAGGTGTGAGGGATGAGTTACGACTGACTAAAGGTGGAGTGACGGGCTAGGCGGCCCGTGGCAGAGTCAGGGGATCCACTTGCCAAGACGGAGCTGGGGACTGGAAGACCTGAATCGAATCTGTGCAGCATAGTGAGGCAAACAGAACAGGAGCTGAGGGGCTAAAGGTAGCCAGCAGAGAAGTGGCAGAGGAACTGGCTGACTTAGGTAGACGATGCGGGAAAGGGAGGCTGGCTTGGACCATCAGCAGCGGGACTAGTGGAGACCCAGGAGACTTGGAGCCGGGCAAGACCACTGGAGACCCAGGAGACTTGGAGCTGGGCAGGACCATTGGAGACCCAGGAGACTTGGATCTGGGCGAGACCATTGGAGACTCAGGAGACTTGGAGCTGGGCGAGACCATTGGAGACCCAGGAGACTTGGAGCTGGGCAGGACCATTGGAGACCCAGGAGACTTGGAGCTGTGCGAGACCTTTGGAAACCCAGGAGACTTGGAGCTGGGCGGGACCATTGGAGACCCAGGAGACTTGGAGCTTGGCGAGACCATTGGAGATCCAGGAGACTTGGAGCTGGGCGAGATCATTGGAGACCCAGGAGACTTGGAGCTGTGCAAGACCTTTGGAAACCCAGGAGACTTGGAGTTGGGCGGGACCATTGGAGACCCAGGAGACTTGGAGCTTGGCGAGACCATTGGAGACCCAGGAGACTTGGAGCTGGGCGAGACCATTGGAGACCCAGGAGACTTGGAGCTGGGCGAGACCATTGGAGACCCAGGAGACTTGGAGCTGTGCAAGACCTTTGGAAACCCAGGAGACTTGGAGCTGGGCGGGACCATTGGAGACCCAGGAGACTTGGAGCTTAGCGAGACCATTGGAGACCCAGGAGACTTGGAGCTGGGCGAGACCATTGGAGACCCAGGAGACTTGGAACTGGGCAAGACCATTGGAGACCCAGGAGACTTGAAGACCATTCCGGCACACTCAGTGTCCAAATAATACACTCACTCGTTTTCATCAACTCCTTTTAAGTGGACTATATTAGTGGAGTAATGTAGGGAATAGTGAATGAGGGTATAGGGGGCGATTTCTAACACAGCCTCTCTCTCATCCTATGGCATTAGTCCCGCTCATCTGCAGGTTCCAGTACACAGTTGGCACAGGTTTTACATCGGATGCTCTTCCTGACAGTGCTCGGACACAATCACAGCCAATTTGATCATATCCAATCCACCTAACCTGCATGTCTTTGGACTGTGGGGGGGAAACAGAGCACCCAGAGGAAACCCACACAGAAAGGACTCGAACCAAGGACCTTCTTGCTGTGAGGCAACAGTGGTACCCACCCAAATCCTTACCTGATTAGGTAGCCAGCTATTCATTCCCACAATCTATACAAATGAATCCGTTTAACTTTTTCCTGGTCTAAAAATAAACTCTTGACAGCCGTTATATTTTAAAAGTATCAAGAATCAAGGACTGATGAAGCTTACAGAGGGTGCATGAACCGAGGATGCAGAAGTCTTTTTTGTTGAAACACCTAGAAACACACACCTAAAAACGTACATTTTAGATGCAAAATTGCAAGCATTTTTGTCATTTTTTGTCTTGGGAACTAAAATAGTTCTAAATAATAGATCATAATGATATGATTTGCACATAAAAACATAAAGACACTGCATAATCTGCATTCAGAAACAGCGGAAAAACATTGTGTACATCTGTTAGAAGTCGAATATACATTTCTTAACACAACAGAATGTTGATATGCAATTAAAATCAAGATCCGTTATGGGAGCTGCACATTGATATGATCAACAGGTCAAAGCTGTAACTATATTTTGGATTTGAGCAATACAGCATTGACAATCAACACCCAGAACCAGGGTTATCTGTTTCAAAAATACATTTATGTGTACAAATATAAATGTATTTTAAAACATAGGAACTATAGGGTCATGTTTTGCTTTCTGAATACTCCCAACTAAACTCTTTGTGCCCCAAAGGGATTTTTTTTCTGCAGTTGAACTGCAAGTCAGTCAATTTTCAGTCACAAAGCTCTGTAGTGTGTTCGTGATTATGCAGGTGTCGCCTCCTGTAGGTCTTCTATGATAAAGCAAGTTGGAAGTTGATGAAGCCAACACTTAAGTTAAAATAATTTTTTATTTCATTGGCAATTCCACAATACACACATAGTATGTTAGCAAACCTGCTTCAGTTTTGAAGCAGTTTTGAGCCAGTGAAATAAATATGTATATATTTTAATATATAAACAGTCATAAACAGTTCTGATATTGTTACATTTATTCATTTAAAATAACATTGTATTTATATAATTGAAATAATAAAATAAAATATTAACAAAATTCGAAATAATATAAAAATATTACATTAGTGAACCATATTTGAAGTGTACTAATAACACCTGGAAATAATTTTATATTTGCTATAATTACTATGCAATTATTTTATATGCACATGGTTTTGCAAATACACTCTCTTGAGGAATGCGATTTTTGATTATTTCAGTACAAATCAGGAAGTTTGCTTGAGTGATTTGTCATTTTATTTAAATGACACAGACAAGTTTGAATTATTTTCGCTGGATAACATTTTTAAAAAAGTCAAAATATTGCAAAAACATAAATTTATTTTGCATGTTCAGCCAGCTGTTTGCTTTATGTTTTAGTTTAGAAGTCCAATGTAAGTCAAACAAAGTATTATTTACATTTTTGTTATATAAAAACTTATTAAAAAGTCGTTTTTTTAAAGTAAGTAGTCGCTTTATTTTTTGCGCAAAAATAAAATGCATTAAGATGTCAAAAAACAAAACAAAAAACAAACAAACAAAAAAACACCTACCTTTCAAACACTTACTGAAAAGAGTTATTTGAAGAATTCTATACGCTACTAAATGAACATTGCCCTTATGTTTCCATGTCGCATCAGCTGCAGTTACAGAGAGGAACCGAGAACTTTGTACATCATCTAAGCTAATATATCAGTGATTCAGTAAGATATCTGATCAAATCACAACCACAGGTACAAACCACAAATATAGATTTATCATACGTGTTTTATACTCTGGCACGATGCCAGACTGGGTTACGGATAAACAGATTAGAGACAGCTCAGACATCTTGGTAGTCAAAGGTCTCCTCCTGGTGGTATAAACTCGAAGCCCTTCTTTTAACTGACACACACATCTAAAAACCCCTTCAGTGTCAACAGCCATCTTATTTCATAAATGACAATTATGAAAAGACAAAAATGAGTCACGGAAACTATGTTCATGATTTCTTAGAAAGCTGCGTGAGAGGGGTTTTTCTTCTTCAAAGCCTAGACCTACTTAAGTTTGGATTTGAAGTTGTATTTTCAATATAAAAAAGTGAATAAAGATCATTCCATTTTATTCGACTGGCTATCTCACACCTTAAGTCATGGGCTGCGGCACCGAATGGAACTATTTTTACATCAAAGTCAAGAGTTTGAAAACTTGAAAACTGTTTGAGGCAATCTGTTTCATAAGAGGAACATAGGCCTACCGTGTGGGTGCCTGCAGAGCAACATTAGCCACAGTTTATACTTGACATCAAACTTCTGCTAACACCTCTTAAAAAACAAAGCAGTTATAGTCACACAATCAGACAAACAACCACAGAAGCAGGCAAGTGTCAAAAAACAAAACGTTTTTGGAGAAGGCATCATTTTTCTTTTTTTAAATAGCTACAGGCATATGCCTGCATGCTTACAAAGAGACACACACATTAATATCCTAACTTTATTAATATAATTTTATTAACATTTTGAACAAATGTTCCTGTGAACAAATGAGTTTTAAAAGTAGGCTACCTATAAGCATTCCATGCAATTTCTTAATTAGCCATAGCCTATCAAAAAAACAGCATGCACACAAATGAAAAAAAAAAGCGACAGTGCAAATATATTTTATAGGTGTCTGGTTAAATGTAATAAAATCAATGTGCGTGCATGGGTTTTTTAGATTGTTTTCGTTCTGCAAAAACTAAAAAAATAATACACTGATGACGTGTTTAAAGTTGCCTGTACACGATAAGTTCAGGGGAGATTTAATTTGTCATTTATCTGTGGGATCTAACCAAGATCACAGTCTGCAGATGCAGCTTTCACACCTGCATGTTTCCTCAGCCACTCCGGATGGTTTTCATATGGTCTGGGTGAGGTCTCACGAGAGATCGACAGGAAATATGTAAAAATATGAATCCTTAGTACAGTTTAGATGTATACGCGACTTCTAACAGTTACCCCCACCCACACACACACACACACACACACACACACACGAGTAGCCTACTGGCTTATAAACGAAGACATTTGAGACGAGTCGTACGAATAAAATGTTTCAGATGTTTAATCTCAAAAATAACTGAGGGTAAAGTAACTTATGTACAGCACAGAATGTGCAAACATGTATGGTTTCTGTACAAAGAAATGTACATGCAAAATTAACATCGAGTCAAAAACATTCAAACTGACGTTATGTAAAAAACAGGGTGTCGCTACGTCCAGGTTTTTATGGTGTCTGTACATCTATACATTATGATAAACTAACTTAAATAAAACATGAAAAGTCATAGGCTACTAACATTACTGTCCCAGCATTTTTTTTTTTTTTTTTACCTCCTTTTATATTCAGCAATAAAATAACTGCAAATAGGTTTTAGTGACAAGAGTTAACAGTTGCTATTTGGAGTAACGTTAATTATTTATTCCACTGCAGTTTGCCTCAAAACTTTAACCCACAATTTGGAGGCAATTAACTTGGTACTTTCTCCCTGTACAACAGATATAGTACACGGGAACAACTCATCTCATTGTATTTTAAAACAAGGTGAAATGAAAACAAATAATAATTATTATTATCGTTTAGTCATGCAACCTTATATTAACAGACTACTGCTGCAATGAGCAGATATGGAAATAAAAAAATCCTAATAATCTGACCATATGAAGCACTACTAACTTAAATTCGATGAACAAAAACCGAACAAGACACAATAAATAAATCAACAATCAATACATGTAAACTCCTGCTCTAGGAGTCAGAATTGCATTCATAACTTATTGTTACAAATCATAACCACCAAACAGGGAGAAGAAGCATTTAGGTACATGAGGATTAACTTTGGTATAACGATGAAAAATAATGACATTCATAACAAAAGTGTGACAGACACAAATGATTTTCACCAATGAGGCTTAAGTTTACAACATAATACTGAACACAGAGAACTCAGCAAAAGAGCCACAGAAACATATCTCAACTCGCAGTGGCCGATACATGTCGGTTTAACACGAATCATTATAAATAGCTGCAAAATGTAAAAGCCCAAACATTGCACATTTCAACAAATTACAAAGAGTGCACATTTGCTCTGCTTACTGGCACTTCCTGCCTTCTGCGGGTTTCCAGCTTGTATTCTAACTGGTCAGTTGAAGGTCATGATCAGCCAATGAGAACACATTTCAAACACAGAAAATAAAAATGAATGAAGGCAGGTCCAGTTTATTTACAACATAAGGCTGATAGACAGATGCGAATCGAAATGAAAAGCTTATCTTTTACTCCCCTTGTCTGAAAGAGTTGCAGCTGTTAAAAGGCGTTTCATTTGTTATGATTGATTTCCAAAATGACTGTATGCTTATCAAACACGAAACTTGAGATGAACACCATAATTTAACCTATTTTATTTCCCTTTAAATAAGCATTTTTTTCTCCAAAACGTTCAGGATAAAGATATCATCTTTACTGTGCTTCTTTACATGGTTTATACAAAATGCAATCTTTCCTGAATGTAGCTATTCAAATTACAGTACTCCTCTGAAGCAACCAGACGGAAATACTTTTCGAACACAAGGCTAAACCTTTCTGGCTCAGGGAACAACCTTTAAAAAAGCATGCCCCCTTCTTAAATCACTTTTTTCTTCTTCTTGTGAGTGTTGTTCAAACAAAGAGAGAACGAACATATATAGCTGAAATGAATTTTTGAACTGTGGGAAAGGGGACTTCAGAGATTTGTCAGCAGCAGTTACAGTAACAGAGACCCAGAACCATTTCAGAATGACTCTAAAACGAGGATGAGATTTCAGCATATTTCCCATTTATGCTCTATATTTTCAACAGAATTCCTCCATATCCCACTCAGATCTGCAGGAGAACATTACTATTGCATTCCCCCTCTACGTTTCTCTCAGGTCTGGCTGAGTAGGCGGCTACGCAGGAATGCTCGGAAACTGGCGACGGGTCGCAGGTCGTTCTGATGTTTCCTCCGCTCTATGAAAGAGATGAGTCTGGAAGTGTCGAGGCGAGTTGTGGCGGAGGCCATGTTGGGCTTCAGCCAGGGTTCCTCGCGTAGACAGACCTGCGCAGTGGGACGTCTGCAAGGCTCTCCTTGGAGTAAATTGCATAGGAAGTCCCGCGCCGCCTGACTCACGCCGCGGAAGTATTCCTCCGGGAAGCTGAAGTCGAGGCGGCAGATGTTGAGGCAGGTCTCCTCAACGCTCTCGTCCAGGAACGGGGACGCCCCGCTGAGCATGACGTACGCCAGCACTCCCAGACTCCAGAGGTCAGAGGTCAGAGCCGCTGGCTCACCCAACACCAGCTCGGGGGACGAGAACTCTGGGCTGCCCAGCAGAGGGTGGATGTGAGGGATGTTGGAGAGATGTGCCGCGTCACCGAAGTCCGTCAGTTTGACTAGAGGCTGGGTTGACGTTTGCTCCAGTAATACGTTCTCTGGCTGGAAGACACATAAGTATGGGATAATGAGGAGAAATGGATGCCTGACAGGGTCAAAACATAAGAATATAGCATATAGATTATACAGAACATCTGACTTTGGAACGATGCAATCGAGAGGTCAAAAATTCGACAGAGTAAAGTAGTAAAATATTTGACAAAATTGAATTATTCAATAGATATACAGTATAGGGTAAGATGACCCCTCAACTTTTTTTTTTTCCTTAACCATAGATGGCACACATATCTCAACACTAAATGAATGCCTATGCTCTTAATTTTGTCATTTCATCTGAATATCAACATTTCTGAAATTTAGTCAGTCAAAATAGTTTTGTCTCTTGAATATAGTGATCTATGATCTTTTTTTGGTCTATTTGTTAATGAGGGATTTGTTGACCTTGGGGTAAGATTCCCACAAAAATTGGCACAGAAAGCCAAACATGGCTCATGTTATTATTTTAAAATGTAATTATTTTGTAATTCATAGGGTTATTATTCAATCATCATTTAAATTGTTCTTATATAAATATAATTATTTATAGGCTTTTCTACATATTACAAAATTCCAAACATTTCAGAACATGGTTGTACATTTTAACATATGTAGAGAGAAAAAAAGGGGGAGATCAGAAGACAAGCATTATTCAATATTTGAATGAATTATTTCAGACATCTTAGAATTTTATCAAGACCTAAAGGCTATTGTTTTGAAATCATTCTTGAATGCATAGTGATGCCATTATAACATATCATCAATTCAAATATGGGCAATTAAATATGTATATATTCATATTCCTGTATAGTCATACTGTAAAATAAATGTACCTTTCAGATTAATCTCTTTTACTGGGATCTGTCATCTGTTATTGAATTATTAACTAAATTGTCCATATACCATTACACACCCTAGTTTCTTAAAACCCTGTGTCTAATGCTTAAATTAATATTCACGGCATGGAAAAATGTATTTATGCTACTCTTTTTTATTTTTACTCTTAATGCATTTGTTTGTGTTTAGACTAATAGCTGTCACCAGGAAGAAGTTATTTGCATTTGAAATGCTTGTTAAATGTTTTGTGTTTAAGTGATAAACGTTCTATTTAATTTGACATTTACATGCTAAATGGTTTTGTTCTGTAAGCACTTTACAGCATCCTGTTGACTCATCACACTTCTTCTTCTATGCTTTCACTATTGCTTAAATTCTTCCCCGTTTTTAATAGTCTTTATTATTTAAGACAATGTATGAAGCTTTTTATTGTTAGCCCTTCTTATTAAGATGATGTCAATGTAAAATAATTATAAGCAATAAAAATAAAAATAACTAAATTTAAGCACTGAATGTTCTTCAGGGTTCACACTTTTTATGACTAATGAATCTACATGATGTGTACAGTACAGTATGATGTGTACACCCCCCTCCCCCTCCCTTAGCAATTTCTACCTGATAAAATATATTACAGCTTAACATAACTACAAAAATTATATTCATTCTAGAAATTTCTGTAACACTTTACAATATGGTTCATTAGTTAACATTAGTTAATGTATTAACTACCATGAACTAACAATGAGCAATACATTTGTTACAATATTTTAATGTTAGTTAATAAAAATACAGCTGTTCATTGCAGTGGCGGTTCTAGACCACAGTAACTGGGGGGGGCCAGGCAGGGGCCACTTGTGCTTTTAGGGGGCACACCTTTAACATTCATCTTAACCTATTTTCAGTATTATTTCAAGTCATTTTTCACCATGTCATGCATGACTGCAATCTCTAGAAAAAGCTAATAAATTATATTAGCTAAGCTAATAAAACAATTTCAATTCAAATGAATGTTTCATTATGTTTAATTGTAGTGTGATATAATGATCAATAATAACAAATTTTTAGCATCTAAGCACATCTAGGCACTTTTTTTACACCTGGGGTGGGCGATATGGCAATAATATCATATCACAATTTTATTTATTTTTTCAGGAAAATCACGATTTTATCACGATTCTTTTTTCATGTTGGTTTTACTATTTTGCATGTGACTGAGCATTACAGCCAAACTAATGTCCCTATTTTAAAAGCAAAGCCTTATAGGTAACAAAATATAGGTAACAAAATATAAAATAAAAAAGAATGGCAGACATTTAGGCCAAAGTGGCGAAAATAAAAATCTTTGTCACTATTTTCTTTGTTATTAAAAATTAAGAACAGAGATACATATTACACATACACAACTTAATATACAAATTAAATAAACAGTGCTTTATTTTTTCAGCTATAGGTGTATTTAACAGTAGAATTGAAGAAAGTAATTAAATGAACAAATATGAAAATAAAACACAACAGACTTAAAGTTCTCAGTCAAGAGCAGTGAATGATTTCCTCTGTGTGTTTTGTTGTTTTATTAACATTAAAGGGATAGTTCTCTCCCCAAAAAGTCATAATTTACTCTCTTAAGTTGTTTTAAACCTGAATAAGTTTCTTTCTTCTGTTGAAAATAAACGTTATTTGAAAGAACGTGAGTAACCAAACAGTTGATGTACCCCTGTGACTTCCATAGTATATTTTTTTCCTACTATGTATGGAATTCAATGGGGACCAGCAACTGTTTGGTTTTGGGTGAACTATCTCTTTGTTTTAAATAAAAATTTTTTTGAGGTTTTTGGCTTGGCTTTTGGCTTGCTTAGTTGGGGACATTTAATATTCAACAACATTATTGATCTGCCTTAGGGTGGACGATGACGCAATTTTCTTCTAGAAACAAACTTTGTTGTATTATTTTCATGTTATCAATGTGAAGCTGCTTTAATACAATCTGTATTGTAAAAAGCGCTATATAAATAAAGGTGACTTGACTTTTTGAGGGAACAGATTAAAACAAGAAATAAATCTTGATCTGTAACTGTTTTATCTGATTTTATAGGTTGTTGTGTCTTCATTTAAATAATTTTAAGCCATCTTGCAGCTCTCTTGGAAATGTGTTGAGGCCCTCCACTTGCTTCCCCAAATGATCTACAAATTTATTAAGAATAATTCAATGGGAAGGCCCACCTTCAAGTCAAGATGAGCAATCCTGCATGCGTGAAGGTAGTGTAAAGCTTCTAGAACATCCCGTAGGTAAAGAGACACCTTTTCTTCAGTCAAGTTCCCCCAGCTAACAATATAGTCCAGGAGACGACCTTGATCAGCGCTGACATGCAAAAAAAAGAGAAAATATGTTTCAACAAAACACTCACACTTTCCTAAATCAGCCGACGGTATTATCATTAGCGTGTGAGAAGATTATATTGTTACAGATAAAGAAAAGAAGTCCACATACATCTCCAGGATGAGAACATAACTGGCTGGGGTCTCAAAGGTGTCCAGCAGGCCCACCAGATGAGGATGCTGAAGACACTGGAGGACGCCCAGCTCTTGAACCACCTGCTCTCGACGCATTAGCTTCTTGTTTACTAGCTTAGCGGCCACTGAAAGCCTGCTTCCTCTCTGCTCACACCACTTAGTGACGGCAAACCTGCCTCTACAGACGGACAGGAAACAAATAATAAAGATAAATAAGTATGTTTTATTTTATATCTTCATTTAGCTAATCCAGTATGTGAGGATATTTGATTTGTACGGTACCTCCCTAGTTCCATGACTTCAGTGTAGAGGGACTCAAAGTTATCCTTCCAGAGGATACCGTCACAGGAAGTGCCTACGAAAAAAACAACACCGTCAGTGACTCTGCTGGTACAGTTAAACGTTTTGTTTTTGAACACTGTGGACGGAAATCAACTGACCGATGACTCTGAGGTAGGCTGATGATGTCACTGAGCCCACGTCATTGGAGGCGATGCAGGTGTAGGTGCCACTGTCGTCCAGAGCAGCAGGTGAGATACGGAGGGTCACTTCCCCTGTCTCACTGAACAAAAAGTGAATAATTAGGACACAAAAATTAACTGCAAAACCAGCGTTGTTCTGTCTATTCAAAACATGCTTCTCTGGATTACTAGATTCTGATTGGTCAATCACGTCATTCATTGGTCAAATATTTAGTGCTGGGCAACGATTAATCGCATCCAAAATAAAAGTTTGTGTTTACATAATAAATGTGTGTGTGCTGTGTATAATTATTTTGTATATATAAATACACACATATGCATGTATATATTTAAGAAATATTTGCATGTAAATACTGTATATACCGGTACATATATATATTTATACATAATTTATATTATATGTAAATATTTTATATATAAATAACACATTGTTATTAATTATATACATGCATATGTGTATTTACATATACAAAATAATTATACACAGTACACACACATATATTGTGTAAACACAAACTTTTATTTTGGAAGTGATTATTGTACATTTCACTTCTTATGTTTTTACATTACAACTTTGTTTTTTTACGCTTTACTTTTGTTTTAAAACAAGCTTTTTTTGATAACCAATATCATTTTTAATTAAAGGAATAGTTCCCCCAAAAATTATAAAAATTATCCCATAATTTACTCACCCTCAAGCCATCCTAGGTGTATATGGATATCAGCCAAACACAATCGGAGTTATATTAAATCATATCCTGGCTCTTAAGCTTTACAATGGGAGTGAATAGAGTAGGCATTACTTGAACATGAGTTGCATGAATTACTTTTATGATGAATGGATGCACTTTTTGGAGCTTCAAAAACTCAGGCACTAGACAGGATAGAGCCAGGATATATTTTTTATATAACTCCAATTGTGTTTGACTGAAAGAAGACAGTCATATAAACCTAGGAAGGCTTGAGGGTGAGTAAATTAGGGGATAATTTTCATTTTTTAGCGAACTATTCCTTAAAGATTTGATATTTAGTGCACTTACATTTCAACAACATTTTAATTATAACATTTAAAAAGAAATTTTGCTCACTAATTTTGTCAGTAACACTAAGGTTCATTAGTTAACATTAGTTAACTACCTTTAATTAAAATGAACTATGGATGAACAATACTTCTACAGCATTTATTAATATTAGTTGATGTTAATTTCAACATTTACTAATGCATTATTAAAATCAAAGGTTGTAATTGTTAACATTAGTTAATACACTGTGAGTTAATACACTGCACTACTAACACTTGTTAGTTCATGTTAGTTAATACATTAACTAATGAACCTTATTGTAAAGTGTTACCATTTTGTCTAACCGACATCAATGACAAATTGTAAAAAATAAAATAAAAGATTTAAAAAAAAGTAAAAAAAAAAAAGTAAATGAACTTGTTTTTGTCCAAATTACCAAATGCAGTCAATGAACAACACGAAGACAACTGCATGGAAATATGTACCAAGTTTCTTTCAGTAAACAGTTCAAATGAAAGTAACAAAATGACTGTTCATCTCTCACAATACATTCCATCAGAAAGCAAAGCAAAAGCGCCACCTGCAGTATGTATAACAGCATGACACTGTGCACTGGTTTTACCTGTGTGTGAGTGTGTATCTTCCACCACTGCTTAGAGTGCTCTGGTCAGGCCCTCTCCAGCAGACCGAGGCTTTGGGCTGCCCACAGATCTTACAGCGGAGAGTAACACTGTCACCCCTGTCACACACCACCTCACACAGGGGGACCGTGAACTCTGGGGGAACTGCTGCCAGCAATTCAGAAACACACAGTCATATGGCTGTTTCATGATGACTCATGAACGGATTCAATATATTCAGAGAGATTTCCAAGAACGAAAGAGCAATATTCTTACTTACCATCATAAATGTAGTTGGGATTCAAAAGCTGAAAAAAAAAAAAGCAACAATGTAATGTTTCATATGTAAAATTAGTCAAAACCATGAAATGAATTACATAATGAATCATCAGACTGTTAAAGCAGTACCTTTACAGAAACCTTATTGGCGGGTCCATCTCTAGACTTGCGAAAGCCATTCTCTGGTTTGTTGTCTTTTCTGCCCTCTTTGTCTCTCTTTTCGGATTTTCGTCTGATGCGGAGAGCTGTGTGCCATGATGAAGACTTCCTGTATGACAAAAATAGCACTGTTCTTGTGACAACTAATTCAAAGTTAGACTATAAATATTAGACAACAAATAAGACGTCAATATCCTTATAAAACTGTGGTCTCTTCTAAGTGAGTCATAAGCGGATGTTTTCGCACTTCCATAATTTGTAGTAAATTAAAGGTCAACGTGAACTCAAAATGAACCTGTTTACATGCTTAATACACATTCTTTGTTTTATTGAGACAATTCATCAGTGCACATTACTCAAAAGCATCATCATTTTAATCAAAAAAACTTAAAAATAACTTTTATTTCCATTTCGAAGTGGAACTGACGATGCAGTGTAGAGTTTCACTTCTGAGGGAAGCGTGGTTACATAACCTAGACGTTTTTAAATTTTTTTCAATCAATTCCTTATGTATAAAATCAAGTCCCATTCAACATTTATGTTGAGTATCCTCTTAAATTTTTAAATGTATTATAGAAGGTTGATGGGTTTTGAGGTTTTGTTGCAACAAGACCGATTATTTAAAAATGTAACTGCTATAATAATATAATATAATATAATACTTTATATTAAGGTGACGTAGTTACACGTTACATGTACTTGTAAATTATGCATAATTACAAGCAACTAACCCCAACCTTAACAGTAAAGTAAGTACATGTACTTAATTAATACGTTTTAATACATTTGTGTAATTAAACTGTAACAACTTCACATTAAAATAACGTGTACTATAATATATTATAATAACCCCTAGATGGAGTCAAGATACATTTTTGTTGTCGCTATGGACTATATTGACAAGAATTATGTATTTTACACTGGCGACATACCTGAGTGAAAACGGATTTCACGGTGAGTGATCAAATTTTCAGCAGTAATAAAAATAATGTGTTTTAAAGCTTGTTGTTTTGCAGAACATCACAGTTATATGACATGAGAATAGTAAGGCCTGTAGTTAGGGAGTACATGTTATTTAAGGAAAATATAATTATATTTTCAGAATGAAAAAGGCTAAAACGCCCCCAGGGGGCATCGCTTCCCACTATCATTATTACTGTACCATGTTCTGAACATCACATCCTTTGTTTTCCCATCAAATGTAATCTAAGTAGTTGATTGAATTAAAATATTTGGACTTGTATCTAAAAATTACCTCAAGTAACAATATTTTTCAAATAGGCTGATTTTCAGCATGGTTCATTAATTAATATTCATATTTATCTACTATTATTTTGACTTGTCTTTAAGCTACAACTGCTTGTACTCTGATTTCACTGTAAATGTATAAAGCAAATAATATAATATAATATAATATAATATAATATAATATAATATAATATAATATAATATAATATAATATACTATAATATAATAATAGTAAGAAAGGCCATTTATTTGTATGGAAGTAAATGACAAGATATTTCTGATGCATTTACTAACTTCTCGAAATACATTTTTTTTTTTACACTTAATATAAAGCAAATATCTATAGAAGCTTGTTTTTTCTCACAATTGCGACTGCGAGTTTAGATCTCACAAGTTGCAATTCTGACTTGCGTGATATAAAGTCGCAATTGCGAGTCATAAAGTCAGAATTGCGTGAATTATCTTTTAAAATGATATTCTGTGGCTGAAACAAGCTTCCATAAATATCCATTAATGAATTCTTTAATCCCTGAATACCCTTATACCTGTAACGATCACCAGCTGGAGTGCCTCTGAGAGTCACCAGAGGGCACTCCACACCAGACTATCATATTTCATTCACACTACATTTCCCAGAACTCACTGCCCGGACTCATTATCATTGATTGCATTCACCTGTATCTTATTACCCTGTTAGTCTCAGCCTATTTATACCTTGTACATTCATTCCCGGCGAAGTCTTGTTTTACTGTTACTACATTTCTGAGCGTTATTTACCTGTGTTTGATTCTTGTTTTGCTGACCTTGGACTGTTTCACCGTTTCCTGATCGTTTCTCTGCCTGGCCTGACTCGGATTGTTTATTGGACTCGGATTATTGCTGCCTGCCCTGACCTCTGCCTGTTATTTGGATATTCTCTGTGTTTCCTCCTTTGATCTGTTCGCTGTTGATGACCCTGCCTGTACGACTACTCTGTAAATAAACTGCATTTGGATCTTCACCTTCATGTCTCGGAGCGGTTCGTAACAATACCCTTAATGAATGAATATTATTATTATTATTATTGTTATTATACAAATTGCACTACACTCAAGCAGTTTAGTAACAATACGACAAAACGCTGTGAAGCTGAAGGTACCCTAAACCTAACCACAAAGATAGTGGTTTTGCAGATGTGAATTACTTTAGTATTTCTAGAATGAACAAAATAATTATTGTACCCATTTAATAAAAAAATGTCATTTAGCTTTTATTGCTTACGTGCCAGTGATTACGCCTCCGTGTGCCAATAGTATCACACATGGCTAAGGTTACCCCTGGTAAGCAAACATTACATTGCTGACATTGTGCATAGAAAAAAAAAGTCAAACCATATGGTGCTTCTTCATCCTAGATCTGACTACTTAGTCCATCTGTAATAAATAACAAATAATAACCAATCCTCACTTGAGGGTTCCGTCGGGGTAGTCGGGAATGATGGTGGAGGTGTGACCCAAAACGTAACCGGGGATCCAGCCCTCAGCTGCTGGGCCTTGATCTGTCGAGGCACGGAAAACTAGAAACATGTTCTGCTGGTTAGAGGCCAATATCTGCACAACCTCTCCTTGATATACACTGATCTCATCCTCCTTTAGAGCCACATAGTCCTGGGTCACCAACATGGTTGACACACTGCTGCTGCTGCTGCTTTCACTCTGAGAGCAGAAACATAAGCAAAACGTCAGCATAACACCACACATTTGACATGATTTACATTTTATTCAATATGTTTGTATGTGAAATGTGTTGAAACATTTAGTAAGCTGGACATTTAAGAGAGCATGAATGAGGCAAGTGAGAGCAGTTCAAGGAAAATATTATTTATAAAGCAAAATCATTTTAGTTACAAGAACCTCTTTCGAGATACATTAGAGTCGTTCACACTTAAAATTGCTGCCCAGATGCTGTACTGTTGGTTACAATGTCTATGATAGTTGTTGGAACTTGGAACATGTTGAACTTTGTTGCATCGCCAACTATCTTTTTTGCTCATGTTGCTTCTAATCACCTACTCATTAAAAATTAATAACTTCTGGCCTCTTTGTTGCAGCAAATTACCGTCAGTGTGATTACCCTTTAAGTTCTGTTGGTTAGGAGAGGAAATCTAACCCTTCAAGACAACATGAAATCAATATTGGAGTTTTGTGGCTTTTAACTTCATGACCATCTATTTGCTAGTGGACTGCTAAAAGTTGACAAAATATATTTGAACAGATAAACACATTTAAAGTACAATCTTTCTCTTTCAGGAAACAGACAAAATACATGAAGGACTCATACTGCACTTTGGGAGAAGTTGGAGAACCCAGATTTTTTGTCCAATACATTTTTTTTATAGAATGAGAATATCATTGCCTCAAATACTGCCTGCTTCTGACTTGCAAGTAATAAATTACTGTTCATGACTGTGATGTAACCAAAGCCTATTTGCTATTTAAAAAAAAGAATAAACTCTTTGATATGTTCTTGTTTCAATAGGAAATAAGCCTGCAGGGGATTTTATGGGGATATTTTCAAAAAGCTTTTTTTTTTAAATCCGCCAAAAAAGCAGTAAGCAGGTTAAAAAGAAAAAAAAAAGTGTTAGTAATTGTTAGTTGGTTGGTTTACGTGCTCCCAATGCTTGCATATTAGGTCTTCACGGGCTGTTAAGGAAAGAAAATCCTGCCAGTTCAAAGCAGATAGAATCAGCAGAGATAGTCAATGGATGCACAGAGTTTCTGAGAAACTCTTGAGAAGTTATCCTGTTTAACAGTGTACATTGTTAGTTGCTCAGCACAGTCAAACCAGGCCAGTTAATATCCACAACAGCCTGTGAGAATCCTCTTTTAGGACCAGGCACAATTACACACCCCAGCGGGTTAGTATGAAGCTGGAGGTGGAGGTGAAGCAGGACTAGGCCTCACTGAAGCCAGGAGCTAGAGTTTGGCTCTTACCCCATTGCTGTGAGTGGAGTGCAGGGACTGCTCACTGGTGGAGGAGCAAGTACTGATGCGGTCCAACTCCTTACTGTGGGCCGAGTGCCTGCGAGTCTGACACTGGTTTCGACTTAACGTGTCACTCTGCTCTGTGTAAGAGCCAGGCCTGCCAGTGGGAGAAGCTGGCATCGAGACCCAAAAAGGGGAACCCTTCTGGGCTTGGATGCCTGGTGTGAAAGGTGTAAAGTTCTGATGGTTCAAGGGGGAGAGAATGGGTGACGGGACTCTTAGATGAGGCTTCGTTAGGGTGAGAGACTGGGACGCAACTGGAGTTCTTGGAATAGGTGTCCCTGATTGGGCTTCCTCGCGCAGCTCCTTCAAGGGGCTCTCCAGGACCCGCATCCTAGGGACCTCACTGTTAAGGTCCTGGTCAGGAAGAGGGCACATACCTGAAGTGCGGTCATCTGGGGTGGGGGCGTGGTGGTGCTGCACAGGCTGAGGGAGACGAGAGGAAGGTTGAGGGATTCGGGAAGCTCGGGATCGGGAGCCACAGCCGGGACCCATGGAAGAGCTGCTGCTACCCCCTGGAAGTCCACTGCTGCTGGGTCCTCCAAGACCGCTTGCTCCAACATGGTTCCGTTGGTATTCAATGGGTGAAGTCAGTGCTGAGTGGACAACAAGAGACAAGTTAGGTTAAATGCTATAACTCAATCATCTGAGACATTTTCATGTATGAATGTTCTCAACAATGTTCTATCCTGGCCTATCCTGCTCCCAGAGGTCCACTATTCTACAGTGTGTAGCTCCAGTCCTATTTAAACACACCTGAAACAGCTAATCAATGTGTTTTGGGGAAGCTTGGAGCTAAACTCTGCAGGACATTGTCACACCAGGAGCAGGATTGGATACCCCTGATCTAAAGCAACATATTGAAAACACATTACAGGAACAATCCCACAGGACCAACTTGAGGTTAAGATAGTTTGTGGGGCTTAACACCAACAACCTTTTGGTTTACAGATATTTAACCAATAACCTCCTTTGTTGGAAACTCTAAAATTGCATTACCATTGAGGAAGTTTCTCTGGTTTTCCAGGATGCTGCTGATCTGCTGGATCCAGGCCTGGGAAACCAACCGGTTGGAGGAATGGAGGACATAGTGTTCTGTACTGCCAGTTGATGACCTTGAGGTCAAAACAAACTTACAAGGGTCATTGTCAGGACTCTCCTCTAGACCCAACCAACTGACCTGCAGAGTAGAGATAGAGATAGAGATAGATAACAGAAGAAGAATGAGATGAGTTGCTAAGCTGTGTCTTGAGCACAGTCTTTTCAACAGCAGTGGTTCTGTCTACACACCTTTATGCTGTTCTTAAACAGATAACCTGGCATAGAGAAGCCCTTCTTTTTATCCAGAGGTTCACTGAAGATAACTATTTGCTCAAAGAGGAAGACGCGCCTCTCCTTCATGCGAGAAAGGAGACCACCGTCCTGGTCTGAGACCATAAAGGTGTCCTGGAGAATCAGTCGGCCCTGGGCTACAATTTTACCCTGAACACAAGCATAAAATAAACAATGTTCAGTCCACAGAAAAGTAAAAATTCCCTAGCATGTGCAAACATACCACTAAAAAGTAAAAAACTGTAATGAAAAGTATTAAATGAAAATGAGACTCTTAGTAATCCATCCCAGGGTAAAGGCTTTTTACAATCAAGGTGCGGTCACATTTACCATTGTTTTGTTGTTGTTTTTTTGTGGCAAATTTTCACATGTGAAATCCAGTCATTTCAATAGGAATCAATATGATCTGGAATTTTGAGTGAGGGCACCATATTTTCCCTATACAGATTTCACAACAGGTTCAAGTTAGCCATGTGGATTTGCCGCGTTAACAAATAGAAAGCTGCTTTGTTTGAAAATTACTATTGTGTGAGCTCTGCTTCATACATCCCAACAACAGTATAAAAACTATTTACACACAGAATTTCTATGAAATGTGACCGTGCCTTAGGTAAAAAAACGTTGTATAATAAACATTCACAACACGACTCTCTATGCAGTCTATTTCAAAATATTGTGTGATGCTCCCATGTTTTTTATTTGGAGGCAAGGTCAGTGTTTTAGTTGCTCGGAATGTGAATTTTGCCAGGCATCTAAACTCTTTCCAGGGAATGATGAAAATTCACTGCCAGTCTTGGTTTGATTTGTTGCCTTTTAGCTGAATCAGAATTAAAGGAATTACTGCTAATTTATGTACATACAACTGTTAATGGCTGTGCTTTTAACTTCCCACCTACACGCTCATACTTTTTTGTAAAAAAGGAAATTCATCTTACATCAAATCCTTGGAGGCGTCCAACATTCATCATGTCATTGCAGCGTTTAGGAACAACACACATCACCTCTACCGCTTTCTGTGAGAGAGTATACAGCAATGTTAACAACAAATTTTTTTATTTTTCTGAAGAAAATATGACTGGTGCTTGCTTGTGTAAAATTTGCCAGTGTATTACTAAGGTGTAGTGGGTCGTTGCTAGGGTGTTGCTAGGTGGTTTTTAAAAGTTAAATACAAACCCATGTCTTGACAAATACACTTACCTCTAATTCTACAGTGTCCAAACCAGCCTTTTTGGAGAACTTAAGAAAATCCTAAAATTATGCAATCAGAACAAGGATGTCAGAATAAAACAAGACAAATATATTTTCTCAAGATCATCCATGCTTCACATAAGCATGATGAGACTGTATGGGTCAGTAATACTAGAAATAATGTCTACTTTGCTTCTGCAATTTCCCTGTCTGACCTTCAGCAGAAGCTGGTATTTCATGATCCGCTGCACTGGTTTAATCAGTAGATCTGTGATCTGTAGCCTGTGGCCTAACCTCTGCTTTAAATCCTGATGAAGATACAAAGGAAAGATGAGTGTGGTTATGAGTCTGTCTCACTTTTCATGACTCATGTTTAAAATGTCAGGCAGGATGCAGACAGTGACTTGAGTCTTACCTCAAAATATGTGTCGATGTACTCTGAAACAATGTGCTCTGATTTGGGCTTGTTTTGGCAGTACACAATGTACATGTGGAGTCTTCGTTCCTGTGGTCAAAACAAAATATCAGAGACAGAAGTCAGAATCATTATCATTAATCATCATACTAAATAAACTATTAGTAACTATAGAAACAACCTAGCAATGGAAACTAAAACAAAGAAAACAGGAACGTAACACAGGAAATAAGAACATACAAACTGAGAGTACAGGAAATAAAACCAACACAGAACATGACAATCAGATTAGTTTATTTTCAGAATAAAAGAAAGCAGTTCAATTTATAAATGACGCATTTTCTGACACATAAAAAAAAATCGTCTTATATGTATAAAAACTGTGATTGTTGACTAGATATATGGCATGAAATATATGGATTGAAACATTATACACATACATACATACATACATACATATACATATATATATATATATATAAATGGAATGAAAGACATAGATTGTACTGCATGTCAGCTTGCTTATTATGCCCAAAGAGCATGATCTATTTGTCCACGTCATGATAACAAGAAACTATGCGTCTAACCACAAGTCGAGAGCTGTAGTTCGCGAAAGTTTGTGATGCTGTTTGCAAATATTCATTTGAACTATAGTTTCATGAAACACAGAACCATTAAACTACTGTATGTTGGTAACGATAGAAATTGCAACCATATATAGTTGGCTAACGGTGGTTTTGGGAAACACCCCCCAAAATGACTCGCCTCGACAACATTGAAGCTCAACCAGTTATGTAAGTTAGGGACGGGACTATCAGTTTAGCTGACCAATAGTAGATATACACACTTCACAGAACAGAAAATACACAATTCACCTTTGAATTTAACACAGATGCACCTTGCAATTGTAGTTGTCTTAAGTCCTATTCGGATGGGACTAGTTTTCCAGGGAGACGTAGAGAAGTTTGTGTTTCACAGTACTTTGCGCCTTCTGATCCCCTCTGAATCTACCAAGTCTGTGTTTATCTCACACAATCTTTTTCAAAATTCCAGAGCAAATGACCTACTTTTTTTCGGTAAACTCAACGGTCCTCTGAGAAATCTAATCCCGTCCTAATGCGAATGTCTGTGATTGCTGATATTGCATTATCCTAATGCTTCTCCACCTGCATTTTTTGACCTACCTGAGCAACCGTTTGACAATATTAGTTTCAATATGGATGGTCTCCAACGAAAAAAATAACATTACAAAATTAATAACAACAAAATGGAGCCAAATCGCTGAAACTTGCTAAGACTGCCAATTTTAATATCTGTGTCAGGTAAGACTAAGATACTTATCTAGATTTCTCTCACTTTTGCAAATTTATTATAAACAGCCACTGCTATAAACTTGAGCAGTTTACTTAGGGTTTTTATAATAAATTAAAATGATATCAACAAATAATAAATTAAAAGACATGTCAAACGTAATGCACGCAAGCACAGCACATGATTTTCTGTAACGCCCACATCTAGAATAAAACACCCCCACCTCTGTAGTAAACATGGCAATGTTAATCCTGACCGAATCATACATGAAATCACAGACGGCGAGTGATAAGAATTGTAATTCAAACATCGTTTAGAAAACTAGTCCCATCCGAATAGGGCTTTAGTAAGAGTGAAATCACATCATACCTGTCTGATAAACAGGGGTGCGAGCCTATCAGGGTCCTCCAAGCACTTCTCCAGTTCACTAAGAAATAAGCTACAAAGAGCAGAGGTTTACATTAACATTAATGCCAGAGAATTAAAGTAGGGTCTTAATATGGTATTTGAGAGGATGGAAGCTAAGTGCATCATTTTCACATACTCTTTATGCCAGTCATAAATCTGGTTAATGTTCCCAAAGACAATCTTATCTTTGCCCTTCATGTCGTCGGGTACACCCTCCTCCTTCATCCTGCTTATGTAGCCCTGCAGGTGCCAGAACACATGAGTACAGTTACCATGTAGACAGTGACAGATAAAACACGTGATCACACTGAGCCATCATTCTGAATTAGCAGCAAATCCAAACCAATCTCATTTCCTTTCAGAGACACTCTGTGTCAAACAGATCATGTGATCAATTCACAACAAGTTGTGTAAGCCCTCAATAGATACAGACTATTGAACAAAAAGAACTTAACCCTGAAAGCAGCTGCCAATTGTTTTTACTTGAATTAATGTGTTTGGTTACAAGTGGTCACCATAGTGATCTCAGTGCAGTGTTTGTTAAAAGAACTGAATATAATCCCACCTCCACGACTGCACCAAGGTCTCTCACGTAGTCCCTCTCTGTCTCGACCAGTTCCAGCAGAACATAACTGGAAAAGAAAAGAACATTTCAATTGAAACCAAAATGGCAGGTGGAGTGAAAAGAAACACATTTAATACCTGTAAAAATATTTCTAATTATGAAATCTTATTAAAATGTACTCAATATTTGAGAGTGCTACGTATTTTTTAAAGCTAATTATAGTACTCTACAGGAATCAATGCTGCCTATGCACTCTTTCACATGACATTTATAGCATTGGCTATGAACAAGCTGTTTGCTGTCAGTCAGTAATGGTTTGTTAAAGCAGCGCGCTTTTATTGACTTACGCAGTTTAATTCTCATGCTTTAATAGTATGTATAACTCCTACCTTAATATAACAAGCTGTGTTACAATGAGGAACGATTACCTCAAAATGTACATCTGTATGCAGGTACGAGGTACTTTTTCTGAATGAAATACATACATCTCTCTCACCTTTGCTCACGTGCCAGTGATTAACCCTCAGCGTGCCATATGTTGCTGACCCCTGCCTTAACCCATGCAGTTACCTTATATTACCCAGCAATTTCTAAGGTAAGTACACTGTAAGAACACGTAGTGCAACCTTGATATTTAGTGCCAGTTTATCAGAAAGCGACAATTTTGTCCTCTTCAACTCACTGTGCTTTATTCACAAATGTTTTATGTGATTTTGTGCATAAGTTAAATAGTTAAACTTTGGATGGAAACATACTGTAGCTAATGTTCCTCAATGCATTGAACTCTATGGAATAAATCTTGAAGCTACAGTTAACTCAACCCAATGTAAAGCTTTATAATGTGATGCTCAAATTTCAGACTATAGCTTTGACCCAGTTTGCCACTGACCTTTTAAAGCAAACACAATAATTACGAGGCAATTCGCATGATATATCGTAATGTACAACCAATATTCTAAATGATCCTTATTGAACTAATTTACATTCAACAAGAGCATACCAATATAGTAAGGAGTCTTAAAACGAGTCCCTCATGTCTAAAGAGTTATTTTTACTTTCTATGATGTATCAAGTCGGCATGACTCTTTTCTGTCTTAAACTCGTTACCTCTTTCATCTTCTTTTGCTCTTTTTGCCATTTATTTAAGTACCAGTCCTGCTTTTTTTAAACTTCTATGCTACTATCTGCAAAACTTTTCGTGCAGAGGTCAAAGTGTCAACATTTGTATTGAGAAATGAAGCCCTCATATTCCAAGTCAATCACTTACAAGGTTCCACAGAAGAGATTCGATTTCGGTGCTGTCTTAAGGCCCATTTTACACCAAAAATAACTATAAAGAGGAAATATCTGAGGAAAATAAGAGAGGGACGCACTGTCGTCTCTTGAGGAAGCCAGTCTTGCGTTCGTCCATCTCATCGATGGGAGAGGAGGAAGACAGGAAGGAGTTATCCGATGGGATGCAGGAAGGACTACTGCTATCTCTTTTCTCAACAGGGAGAGAACTGGGCCTGTCCTCCAGACTCTGAGAGAGAAAAAAGAATTTAGTGGACAATACAAAAATATTCAATGTGAAATGATGGACTGTGATCTCCTACCATTTTGCTCTTGACGAGTTCCTCAATAGCGCTGACCAGTTCAGCTGCACTCGGTGTCTCTGAACTGCTGGGACGTCCAGACAGACGGGAGGTAGCCTATGTAAAAAAGAAAACAAGTGACAATATTTAGAATCTCACAAAGGTAGGACTATCATAAACGTTATGAATAAAAAAAAGAAATAAAAAAAAAGAAATTATCAAACAATTTTGGTCAGGTTGGGAAACAGCAAGACTACCACCAAGTGGCTTGTTTCCACAGTTTTTTTTTTTTAAAGGGATATACCGCTTACTCATCAATTTATTATTTATTGGTGGTTAACTAAGTAGTCTAATTTGCATGTTAAATGCCCTACCTGTCTTTTCCCCCATGAGGACTAGTTTATTAAGTGGAGTGACTTCACTTTTGGGTTATAGTTACATAACGGACTAGACTTCAATATTCATTTATTATGTGAATCTGCAACGATGCTCACCATTGTAGTGTTCTGACACTGAAGGCGGAAACATTCCATTCCAAATATGGTAATGAGTGTGGTTTCTGGATTCGCCAGCCAATCGGGGGCTGATTTCAGAGTGGTAGGGGCTAATATGGGGGGGGGACGGAAGTAGGAGCTTTGGTTTGGAAGATTTGGGTTGTTTTGGGTAAAGAGTAAGTGCATACATGGCCCACCACATGTGATCGTACACACAAATACTCCATTAAAAAGCACATAAAGGTCACGGACAGAAGGGCTTTCACAGGCTATAACAGTCAGAAGTCAGAATGCTACTGAATCTGTGCCTCAAGTTCTGGCAAAGCACAACTGAGGATGCGTGGAGTATTCAAACAAAGAAGGAAAATATGCAAGGATGAGGTATAAAAGTAGAAAAAAGACTGAATAGAAGGAAAGAACAGGAGACGGCTGGAGGAGAGAAGACTACATAGAGAGATAAGGAAACTGAGACAAAACAGAGGCAGAACAGAAATCAACATAATGCTGGAGAACATTAAGAAACAAAGAGAAAACAGACAGCAGTTAGAGATGCCTGACAGAGACCTCACTGGTCTTCTTCTAAGCTATTATTACCATAGGTTAAAGTCAATATGAAATGGCATTTGCAACACATTCTACTTCGTAATCTGACAAATTTCAATGCAAAATAGGAAATTAACCCTCAACCTCAAGTGCATCTCACTGTATCCCAATAGTAATATAGTTTTTAAACTCTATCGGTGTCTGTGTTACAGTGTAATTATACATTCAAGTACTGAGTAATAATAATTAACTACATGTACTAACTATAGTGTTAGGTTAGGATTAGGGTGTGGTTTAGGTAGTCTTCATGAAATTCAGCACAATTTATAGTAATTGCTATAGTAACTACATGTAATGTGTAACAAACACTGCAAAATAAAGTGTTACCCTATTTGTTTTGCTATTACATGAATCTGCATTAGATTACTGCATTAACTATTTGTAAGATGTACAACAGTAGCCCATTCGGCTGTTAGTTAATACTAACCTATAGCCTGCACAGCCTTGGTCAAGTCAAGTCAAGTCAAGTCAAGTCAAGTCAAGTAAACTTTATTCATATTGCACTTAATTCAATACAGATTGTTTCAAAGAAGCCTTACAGTGATAACAGGAAAACATAATTTCGGTTGTACGGCAAAAAGTTAGTGTTCAGCTGAAGTCAGTTCAGTCAGATCATCAATTATTAAATTAGTTCATTTCATCTATAAAGCAGGTCTGCATCGTTCAGTTCAGTTCAGTTCTCAACCAATAGTGTCTGTGCAGGCAAATCAATAATATTGTGGATTTGACTGCACTGACACTAGGTGACATCAGCCTAAACACAATGTCCTATTGAATCTGGTGTGGTGGAGCAAGTAACATTTACATTTCAGTTTGATGCAAGAAATCTTTGGTTACACTTTATTTTAAGGTGTTATTGTTACAGTATTTAAGTACTGAGTAATATTAAGCAACTACATGTACTTACTGTAGAATTAGGGTAGGATTAGGATTTGGTTTAGGGTTAGTTGTGTGTAATTATGCATAATGTACTGTTACTACTATGGTAAGTACATGTAACATATGTAACAAAGACACTGTAAAATAAGGTGTTACCAACTATATATATATATATTTTTTTTTTTTTCAACATGCACTAATGAATCTAGCATGATAAGGCCACGTGTTTTAAGTATATAACAGAGCCAAATAAGATTTCATGCTGACTTTATGAAAAACGATTTACTTTGTTTAGTCCAAAATAGCAGCTTTCAAAAAAGTAATGTAATATCAAATCAAAATGGATATCAAAACCCATCCATGTTGATTTGGCGACGCTTCAGCAGTTACCTTGTCCTCCTGGGAGTCCTGATGCAGAAGACTGTGCTGTTGGATGGCCATAGGGGGCGGCAGGGGAACCGAGTCTGGCCCTTCCTCTCCCTCCTCTTCACCACAGCTCTGCATCCCTGAGGAGGAAGACTTAGACAGAGTGCCACTGCTCAAGCCCTCATTTCTCATCCTCTGTGAGGACAGAAGAGAGAGAAACAGAAAGAAAGAAATAAAGAGAGATAAACATTGTTAAGCTATGAAACAGCTCGGCAGCTGCGGCACATTTTTATACCAAAATATCACTAGGGGAAGCGCTGCACTGTATTTATAACTGCTCTACACTGGAAACCACAAGACATAAATAACACTTAGACAGTTACAAATCATACAGCGCAACACTTAAAAACACACAGTATGCTACATTTACTTCTGCCTTCATTGACGTTTCAAATGCATTTACCAGGATAGGAGTGTCAACTAACAAACTACCATAGACATTTACTTGTCTACAAACTGTTTTAACCATTTTCACTGTTGCAACCTTTTTTTTTTAAAGTAAACAATTGTATAGATAATTGAATATACCATTCAAAAGTGTGGGGTCTATAAGATTTAAATGTTTTTGAAAGTCTCTTATGCTTACCAAGCCTGCATTTATTTGATCAAAAATACAGTGGAATTTCATTACAATTTACTATTTTATTGTATTTTAAAATGTGATGGCAAAGCAAAACATTTTAGCAGCCATTACTCCAGTCTTCAGTCACATGACCCTTAAAAATAATTTGAACATGCTGATTTGGTGCTTGATTAACATTTCTTATAATTATCACAATGCTGCGTGCTTAATGTTTATTTTTGTGGAAATCCTAATACTTTTTCACAAAAAAATATTAAAAATATATTTGAAATATTTTTGTAACAATATCAAATGTACTGTAACTTTTGAATAATCCTTGCTGAATAAAAGTATTAATGTCTTAAAAAATAATAAAAATAATATATATATATATATATATATATATATATATATATATATATATATTTATTGCCGACCCCAAACTTTCGAATGATACACATGAATGCATGCAACAATTATATAATACATTGATACACAATTCAATGCAGATTTTTTGTTTAACTGATTCGCTCATCAAGCTAATACACCTGACAAAAGTCATAGGTTTGTGTGTTCTATTGGTTTTCTGGTCACCAACCTCCTCTATGGTCTCATCTTGTGGTGTGGCGGCACTGTCATCTGAGTCTTTCTGTGAGCCAGGGTCTGCGTTCTTGCGAACATCTCGACTCTTCTTGTGCTTGTGTGCAAGTTTCTTTACGTGGCCGTCTGCTTTGCCACTGCTGAGTCGTCTGACGGGACTGGTCAGCCACTTGCGCAGAGTATTTCCGGGCCGTCTGGGTCCAGGAGAGCTCTGCAAATGACCCGGCTGCAGCGTGGCACTGCCCGAAAGTCCTCCTTCATTACTGGACACTGAGAGCGTGTCTTTAAAGAGAGAGAAGAAGAGAGAGAGAGAGAGAGAGAGAGAGAGAGAGAGAGAGAGAGAGAGAGAGAGAGAGAGAGAGAGAGAGAGTGGTGTTTACATTTGTTGCTGGGTCTAGTCAGTTTTGGTTTAACTAAACTGCTGAAATTTTTTTGATCACAACTAACATGAGTTTATAGCTGTGTAGTCATAAAATAATGAACCTATAATGTTATGAAAAAACAAGAATTCAACAACAGCATGTTATACCATATTATTAAGTGCTATTAAAGGGATAGTTCACTTTGAAATAAATTTTTGGTATGTTTTAGCTTACCTCAAGGACATCCAAGATGTAGGTGTCTTTTTTTCCGCAGTAGTTTAAATTTTTATATTTTTAGGTCAAACCGTTCTTGTCTGTCAGTCATAATGCAGGTCTATGGTCACGGTCTCAAAACACATCCACAGAGTCCAAATTAAAACAATTCCCCGTCGTCCAAATTAAACAATTCCCCATCGTAAGTACACATTGATGGCCTAAGACACGAAACGAGCGGTTTGTGTGAGAAAACGAACAGTATTTATATCGTTTTTACCACTTATACGCAGCCATGTCGAAGTGATCTGATCTGACGTGTACGCAGACTGGTGCATAGACATATACACACTAGATGTCGCCTTGTCTACGGCAGTTCATTGAACGAATGTCTTTAAGGCGACATCTAGTGTATATATCTATGCACCAGTCTGCGTACACGTCAGATCAGATCACTTCGACATGGCTGCGTATAAGTGGTAAAAACGATATAAATACTGTTCGTTTTCTCACACAAACCGCTCGTTTCGTGTCTTAGGCCATCAATGTGTACTTACGATGGGGAATTGTTTAATTTGGACGACGGGGAATTGTTTTAATTTGGACTCTGTGGATGTGTTTTGAGACCGTGACCATAGACCTGCATTATGACTGACAGACAAGAACGGTTTGACCTAAAAATATAAAAATTGAAACTACTGCGGAAAAAAAGACACCTACATCTTGGATGCCCTTGAGGTAAGCTAAAACATACCAAAAATTAATTTCAAAGTGAACTATCCCTTTAATAACACAAGTATGCAAGTATGCTCTTAAATTGTTTACATTTGCAGCACACGTATGCATGGGCAAAAATATTTGGATACTTTTGGACACTTTTGCATTTTAATTGTGACTTTGGTCACAAATAAAATGTCTAAATGACATAATTAAATCAAGTGCCATCACCAAAACAAATGATGGCCTTTTCTCAAAATTAACTTATTTTTGCATGGCAAGGATATTCTAAGTAGAAGTCTGATATAATCTCTAAAAAAAAAAAAAAAAAAAAAAAAAAAAAAAAAAAGTAAATCAAAACAAGTTATGTTTCCAAATGTTTTATCAATAGGCTACATCATAGATGCTTTTAGAATTTAAAACCTAACTTTCTTTTTGTGAAATTTAGCTTGAAAAAGCATGCTTTCTGTATTTATTTATTTATTTTAAATAAATGCCATTTATTTTGCTGTATAACACAAAGACATTTGAATATTTTGATATGTGGTTTCAATTGTCTAAATATTTTTGGGGCCATTGTACATAGTAATTTCTCACACCAGAATTACTGCAATGTCATTGTACCACAGTTTACTGTATTATAACTATAATAACTACAGATATCTAACAAACAAATATAATTAATACACTTAATAACTAAAATGATATCAAGTATATTTTATCAGTTGGTAATTATTCTGGGGTTTATTGAGAGGTTTAAGAGTGTGAGTGTTTGTTTGTTTTTTACCACAAGGTGATACAAATCATAGCTCTACTTTTCACTTCCGAGGGGTTTCTGTTTTCAGCCCTCTTCAAAAGTGAAACTGCAGAACCCTCTTAAAAGACCTTGTTCTGCTCCTCAGAGAGTATCCTTACATAAAGCTTGCATAAGATATTCTTTTCAAGTCTATTGATGTGAAGAAACACATTCAAGGCCTCTGATGAACGGTCTTCAGGGGAGGAGTGGAAAAATCAAGAGCTGATAAATACATCTTTTATTGACTGTCACTATAAAAATGCATGTGCAGTCTATAACTTCCAAATGACTCGGGATGAATAACGACACTATTTCCTTCTGTAGAGCTGCTTATAGCTGAACTGAACTTGTTTCATTACTGATGAACTTCACACAGTTACTGAACTGAATCAACACTGAACTGACTTTGTAGAGCTGCTTTTTAGCACTTTGTAGCACTTTAGTTTTACATTTGATGAAATTTGCATCATTTACTATGTTCCTGTTTATTGCTGTGAATCTGCTTTGAAACAATCTGTACTGTATAAAGTGCTATTTAAATAAAGACGACCTAACTTGACTCTCATATGTTGTATATATGAAATCTCAGGTGTCAGTAGTTTGTCCCCTCATTGCGGTCAGTATATTATAGCTGAGCCTAGTCTGACCCCTCTGTCATAGTTCGCACTCTGTGTATTTATACACACACACACACACACACACACACACACACACACACACACACACACACACACACACACACACACACACACACACACACACACACACACACACACACACACACACACACACACACACACACACACACACACACACACACACAGCCACACCCGGTAAACAAAGTCCAAAATCTTTCAATTCTGAGTGATGAACACTTCTATATCAGCAATGAGTACTTCTTCCCTGAAATCATATTGCTATTGATGTCGGCATATGAATCATTGTGAACCAATTAATTGTAATGTCTTGTTCACTGATTCACAAAGGTTTTGAATAAACAGCTGTGACTAAGCTTATGGCCAATAACTGTCCAATTAGATGAGAACCGTCTGACTGACATGTAAAGTGACCAATCACAGTTAGTTCTTTGTTTTTTGCACCGGTTTTTGGGCGGGTTTATCTAAAACAATATCTGAGTAACAGACAGATGTGGACAATTTAGCGAGTGTGTGTTTGTTACCGTCTTAATTTATAATCTTCACAGCAGGATATAAACCTTAAATAAGTCAGTTTAACACAGACATGTTGGTTTTTACAAAGGCAACAACAACTTTTCTGAAAAATTCTTCTGACTGGAAAAAGATGTGACTACTTGTACATAACAGCTGTCAATATCACAGTGAATAAGAGGATCAGATGAAGATGAATTCAAAACTTAAAGTATTTAATTAAACAAACTCAGATAATCCACAAGTAACGTAACAGCGTTTGATACACAAACAATAACCGCCAATCAAGGCAGAGAAACGAGGAACTTAAATACATATACTGATAACGAACTAAAAGACTAACAGGTGTGATGATCAGATGAATTGCAATACTATCTAATAATGGTGGGAAACAAAGACAACAGGAAATAATGAGAAGCAAACTAAAAGTCTATGACAACAGCATAATTGAATACAATTTTCCTATATGATGTTCCTAGATATATCAGTTGTGGATTGTGGTGTGTTTTTCCTGTTCTGTTATTCATTCCTCCTGAACTGTGTCGTTAAATTCACACCTGAACAATCCGAGCCTTCAGTGCCACAGAAATGAGCCCTGTGCCGCCTGTAAAGGACACAACCAGTCTCCTCATAGGAAACTTACAGTGATTTGTACATTATTCAAAAATATAAATCATATATAAACATTGAACACTGAAATCTTAAAGAAAACTTCTTGAAAAACTATTTTTAAAGAAACATTCCGTCCCAACTGAGGTGACATTCATTAATTAGGAATGACTGAGGTGTGACAAATTGATGCTTTCTCATACTTTGAGCCTTTCACTTCATAGACTGATGGGTAATATTTAGAAATATCTAGTCTGTTTCTCTGAGAGCCTCTTGTGTCCGGATAAATAAAAAAAGACTCGCTCAAAAACACATGCACAGGTTCCACAATGTTTTGCTGCATATGCCTGACAATCTTTATTAAAGAGATAGATAATGAAAATTCTGTCATCATTTATTCACCCTCAAGCTGTTCCAAACCTGTATGAATGTCTTTCTTCTGCTAAACAAACACAAAACATACTATGGGTCCCATCAACTGTTTGGTTACCCATATTCTTTTCTGAGTTTAGTAAAAGAAAGAAATTCATACAGGTTTGGAACAACTTGATGGTGTGTAAATGATGACACAATTTTCATTTTTGGGTGAACTGTTCAAGCAGAGCAATTTTCATTATCTATCCCTTTAATAAAGAACTGTTCAAGCAGAGCAAACACCAACATACTGTAACATCTAAATCAAACAGCCTATAAACAAAAGCCAAATATAAGCACCATCATGAATTTCTATTCCTATGATATTCGGGCCAATGACAAATGACAGTGTCCAAGATTTTTTTTAAAAGAAGGAAAAATCAAGTTTAAAATCATTATTGAAACCATGTTGGTTTCATATGGTTTAAAACAGAAACAAAAACGTCTATACTATTTTCATGAAAAGTTCAATTTTGAATGCAATCATTAAGTAAAAAGTAATAACCCATTGAATACATTTGAGCATATACATCGTGGCAATTATCCCGATAAAGACCCGAGGTATGCATTTAAGAGTTCATTTAATTTGACAAAAATCTTGAATTATTCAGTCATAAAAATGATAAAATCATAAAAGTCACAAAAAAGGTCAAATAAAAAGTATTATTGTTGTTGACACCAAGTTATTTTACTTGCATAGTCAAACCATGACTTAGATTTTTCAAATAATAATTTTGTAAAATTAAGATTTTATGATAAACTACTCAATTTTTCTTTTTGAGAATGTCATTCTTTTAATTATTTAATAATAACTTTTCTCATTATGAAAACAGGACAGTTTGATCACTCAGATATTTTTTGAAATTATGCCTCCAAAAATGTCAAAATTAATTTCAAGTCAAAAAATTTAAACATCATAGAAGAGTTTTCCCACCATTCATTTATTGCATTTTAATGCAAAAAAAGTACTGCCATGTCATTGACCTATTTACTTTGGATCTGCAATCATACAAGCAGACAACTTTTAAAAGCTGATCGGACCCTCTAAATCAACTGTGTAAACGGTGTAAAATTTCCACTGAAGTGACATTGTCTCCAAACTAAGTAGAAGAATATGTGAATTAATTAACTAATGTGAATTAATATGAAGAACATTCTATAGATACAGGAACATCTATATAGAAGACTTCTATAAAAGAGAAAGTCCAGCTAAATAAATCAACGACTAAGCTTTGTCCTTATCAGATGCTGAGTAATACATTATTGACCAATAAATTCACTATAAATCACATCTAATTTGAATTTAATAAAAACAAACAAAAATAAAAAGGACTATTTCTTCATGTAGTTTCTGTACCAATCACCTATTGTGATCCTTAAAATAAACCTGTATATCAACATACCCTACGCTTAACTTATTAAATCAGTTCTTCAATAACTTCTTTAATAAACAACCTGCATTATATTAAGCCTTGTTACGATGACTGCATTCAGTTCTGACAGCGTTGTTGTCCTGTGAGGAACGTACCCAAATCCAGCAGCCAATACTTGCAGTTCTCTGAGCGTCCTGAAGCTGAACCCATGTGACAGAGTGACCTGACTGATAAAAATGAGTGTATTCCATGTGCCATACCCAAGAGGTGATCTGAACAGAGGAGGACACCTACACTAACTCCTCTAAACTGAAAGGATTTTTACCACATAATGCTGAGAAGAGAGTGATGGACTATGAAAGAAAGGGAGGGAGAGAGAGAGAGAGAGAGAGAGAGAGAGAGAGAGAGAGAGAGAGAGAGAGAGAGAGAGAGAGAGAGAGAGAGAGAGAGAGAGAGAGAGGGAGAGAGAGAGGAGAGGGGGATGGAGAAAGAGGGAGGTTTGGTGTTCCATGCACAGCTGTGACTAAGTTATGCTCAGAATGAGAGAGAGGGAGGAAGGGAAAACCGGATGAGAAGACTCAAAGAGAGGAAAGAGGTGTAACCTGCAATCCTTTAATATGAAAGACGTGATCCCAAAAGAGTCAGCCTTTCAAGCCTTCTCAAAATGAGACTCTTTCAGCTTTTTTTTTTACTCATTTTCTAATAGGGGGAATCTCGATCATAATGTAGTTACAAAAAGACAGAAACAAAATTTCATATATATATATTTGACTTTTGATATGTGCCTCTAAAAAGGTTTTGTGATATTCACTCAATTAGATTACTAAAATCTCAACAAAAAACCTTTTGATAATAACGGTTGCAGCTATTTTAGAGTCTTTTATGTGAGGATTCCTGAAATGTCAAGTGGATGATGGCATTCTGCAAAACAACATCAGTCAAGTGTTGACCTGTTCGAACATTTTAAGCATATTGGGAGCACAGTAATAATACATCCCAGAAGTAAATGACAGTTTGAAAGCATACAGTATGGCTGACAATATCAGGTCACAGCATGAAAATGAAGTAAACTATACAAACAACTGCCTCTATATCACCTACACAAATGTCTGCCACTCTTACAGGCTGCACCAGAGCGGGAGGCTACAAAGATCTCCCTGTTTAAGCGTCTTTGGCCGCTTAACAGTAGCTGGTCTGTGGCCAGTCAAACTGCTTCCTTTGGCACACACACACACACACACACACACACACACACACACACACACACACACACACACACACACACACACACACACACACACACACACACACACACACACACACACACACACACACACACACACACACACACACACACACACACACACACACGGAGATCCGTAACTGTTTATGCCAGAACTAATCAAAATTCTGCTGAGGATTCTGCTCTGGTCTCATATTATAAAAGTTGGATTTTTTTTTGCCTCTCTGGACACGTTGCATCACACCGGCTGCCTTAAAATATACCTTGAACGTTTCAGCTAACGAAATAGTCAGGGCAGCAATTTGAAGAGGTAGAATACACTGGTCATCATGAGTTATGACGGTTCCTATTTCGCATTCTATAAATACTAATTGTCCTTGCTGTAAGAGAACCGGCTGTTTGACATTTCCCATGACCTCTTCAAAAGAAAAGGTACTTGCCTACTTGTAATGATGTCATAAAAATGGACTTAAAAGATGACACAGGTATGAGACTTATAATGTAGTTACAAAAATAGAAATGAAGTGCATGTAACCAATATGACAGTTATAATATGTTAAAGTTTTTCATTAGCTATCTCCTTGACATTCATTGTTGGTCATCGATAGATAGATAGATAGATAGATAGATAGAAGCAGCATCTAACTACATCAAGAGTTAAAAATAAGTCAGTTCCAGTAACTTCCCAGAATTCTCCAAACTGAACACCACACCCTGCACACACTAATGATCTTCTCTCAGATGCAGTCCAGTCATCCTTGTGTGGGTGACCTCAAAAATCTGTGCCTGGTGACCCTCTTGGTTTTACCACATGCTCTTCCTTTGTAGTCGTTTTCTTTGTCACAAATCATTTTCCATTCAGAGTTTTCAAAAGCAGTGACTAACCACCATGAATTTCATTTTACATGTCTTTGATCATGATGAACTTACAAACTGCAGCTGATGTACTTACTATAGCTGAATCCTTAAATCCTTAAATTCCAATTAACAATAAGATTGCTCCAAAATTAATTTATGCCGACTCATCATAAATGTTTTCATATGCAAAACTTTATTTCAAACTGTAATGTTGTGAAATATTATTAAAATGTAAAATAAATTTCTATTTTGATATATTTAAAAAATGTAATTGTTTAAAATTTTCAGCAGCCAGTTTTCAGTGTCACATGATCCTACAGAAATCATGCTGAATTGGTGCCCCCAAAAATTCTTCTTATTATCAATGTTTAAAGCAGTTGTGCTGCTAATCTTTTTGTGGAATCTATGATGAAAAGAAAGATTTATTTAGAAACAGAAACAGCATTTATTTGAAATGTATTTTTTTTTTGTAATATTATAAATGCCCTTACTGTCACTTTTGATCAAATTAATGTGTCTTTGCTGTATTAAAGTATTAGTTTCTTTAAAAAACAACTTTTGAAAGGTAGTCCATGTATTATTGTTTACAAAATGGCTGCTTTTAAAGGCATGATCAAAATCACAAGATCACATTAACTGTCTTGTGTACATGGATACGGTCCTAGCAGGGAAATCCTTCAGCCTGGCAACCCTGTTCATCACCTGACACACACAACCCATCACCATGGTTACTGCAAGCACAACACACTTCAACCCTAATAAGAAAGAGCAAAGCTGGACTGCAATTAAAATTTGATTTGGGTTCGGGGTGAATCGAGAGCAGACACTCACACACCTGTACAGCTTTGATCCATCTCTCCTGAGGGAAAACACACAATATCTAAGCACCTACATTAGGATAATCAGAGGTAATTGTGGTACGTTATATTTAAATGTTAATCTTGCACACAGATAGAAATCTGTATGCATTATGATTTAAAATACAATTTTGTATAAATCACTGATATACAATTAATCTATAAGGTAAATTGGATTTTTTTTTTAAATCTATGTATCCTTTCATTCTACCAAACAGATCGGTAAAACAAAACTGAGATTCCTAATCGAGTCAAAGGTGATTACCTAACAACTCTTACACAAAAGACCAGCTGGATGCGTGTGCTGATGTGTCTTCAAGTAATCCCTCAAGCATTTACACAGAAGCCGTTCCCATGACTGGAGAGGAACACCAAACACTATCCCAGAGTTGCCACAAATTCAAAACACTGACAAATCCAAGTAGTGCAGCCTCTGTGAAGTGTAAACCTAAATTGACCTTCACCTAAACCCCATTATAAATCCTGATGCCATCCTGATCTGACCCCATATCTATGCAGGTGTGTGTTTCCCAAAAGCAAGTCCTAAAAGCAAGTAAGTCAACTACAGCTTGTAAGCATGTAAGCAAGTTCCGGTGTTACCAACATAGCTCAATGTTTCAGTTTTGCAAAAACCATAGTTCCAACAAACATTTGCAAACTTACGAGGTTAGAACTACAGCTCTCGACTTGTGGTTAGAAGCAAAGTTTCTTGTGATTATAACATGTGTACTGAAATAGATCATGCTCTTGTACACAAGTATATGTTACATAAAGTATATACTGTAGATTGAAACGTATAAATATATATATATATATATATATATATATATATATGGGAACCTGTACGTATGATGTAAGAGGGAACTCAAAATAAATCAAACATCAAATAAAGCCAAATGACATGAAACAAAAATAGTGCAGTTGTGACTAGTTCAATTCTTTGAAGATGCATCATACTATGATAGTTAAAGGGATAGTTCACCCAAAAATTTGTCATTACTTACCCTCATGTTGTTCCAGACCTGTATGAGTTTCTTTTTTCTGAAGAACACAAAAGAAGATATTTTGAAGAACGTTGGTAACTAGACAATTGACGGTAGCCTACAGTCAAATGTCTGGTTATCAAGATTCATTAACATATCTTCTTTTCTGATCAACAGAAGAAAGAAACTCATACAGGTCTGGAACAACATGAGGTTGAGTAAATGATACTATCCCTTTAGGCAGCAAGCTTTGGCCAGCATGAACATCCAAAAAACCCAAACACATTTACAGTCCAATCAAATCTAACCTAACCCAATCTGCAGAAAACAGGAAAGCCATCTTACCTTTATGATTGAAAATTCCCTCCATCTCCATACTGCTGCGGGAATGTGCGATGCAAAGCATGGAACTGGGAACCAGGCCCTCCTGGGCAGGTGAGCGGTCAGTGGTGCGAACCAGACACCAGTCGGGCTTGTCCTGGGGCCGTTCTAACAGCTCCACTGTCTGACCTCTA
Organism: Leuciscus leuciscus; assembly: GCF_965113295.1. Classification (NCBI taxonomy): domain Eukaryota; kingdom Metazoa; phylum Chordata; class Actinopteri; order Cypriniformes; family Leuciscidae; genus Leuciscus; species Leuciscus leuciscus. Next base: position 26,785,528 of record NC_138744.1, on the reverse strand, counting down.
CGCACAGTCAACTCCGATCCGTTACTTGCCATGAAATCGTGGATGACCACCGTCAACTCTGAGCCACCGGACAACTGTGGAGGAAAGAATAAGTGTCACAATAAATTTAAAAAATCTCTGATAAAGAAACAAAAGTGACCTAACTAAGAAAATAGCCAAGTCTAAAGTCAGAACGAACGTACCCACTGGTAATGTGGCATCGCCAATGAGCTCAAAAGGTGAGCCACTGATCCTGAACCTTTACACGCCATGTTTCTACCAAAACAACACCTCCTAGTAAGTCCCTATGCCTCAAACATCACACAGGATGACGTTTTGAGTCGAAAACCCCTAACTCCGACAATGCCATATCCTTCAATCTGGAAGACGGAATGACTTTGCCTTCCTTTTTTCTGATCAAAATGAACCTGGTCTACAGTTCATCTACAGCTCAAGCATTCAGGACTCCAGTGAGGTAAAGTGGCAGGCGTTTGAAGGCTGCTGACACATCCTCGCATTGCCACGGAGATGGAATCAGTCTGAAGGAGTGACGCCTGGCAGGAGGAAGGGAGAGGAGGCAGAGACGGACACAATGTGCCAAGATTTAAAGGAGCAGGAGGCAAATTAATGCTTATTAGAAGTGACGTGCAGGAACTCGTACGCTTCTGGGAGCCTCACCTTTTCACCTCGCCACGAACTGAGAGGGCTCTGTGTGCGTTAAGACGGTTAAAACAGTGAGCCTTTGTGAGGGGTTGTCAGGGTACATGAGTCAATTTGGTGACAGCGAGACTCTTTACGTGTCACAGAGACAGGGAAGAGACCGACATGGAAATGGAGATAAAGATGGTGCATCCAAGTGTGTTTTGATTCAAGACAGTATCAGCATGTAACGTGTGTTCTTGTAGGAGACTCGCAATACATATCAGTGACAAAAACATGCACATGTGTGAGGGCGAGTGAGAGGAGAGCTCTGACTGTGAGTGGGAAGATGAGCGTCTGTGCTGCTAAATCCAAAGCAACCAAAGCAACGTTCCCCATTGAGGAACCTTCATTACGTCTGTTGATAATCAGGTTAAAGGAATGTTGGAACCACTGGATGCTACTGTGTCCGAACTTCTTGTATGGTTGATTCTTCAATTAGGAGAAATTTTCTGTTCCCTAAAAGGTTTTTATATAAAAAGTGCTTTTACTTAAATGTTTTACACTTAAGAAGTTTAAAAATGATGTTTTCAGTTAATTTAGTATTCATGCAACACTATTTATGAAACTATTGCCTTCTGTTGAACTGCTTATACAGAAGCTGAATTGGACTTGTTTCATAATTTATCAACCTTGCAACAATAGCACAGCTATTGAACTGAATTGAAACAACACAGATCTAACTTCAGCGGAATAATGTCAGTAGAGCTGCTTTGAAGTCAAAATTGAATTGGAGTCATGTCATAACTGATTAATTTTTTAACATTAAAACTTATTTTCCTGTTTAATAATGTAAAGCTGCTTTGAAACAATATGTATTGTATAAAGCGCTATAGAAATAAATGACTTGACAAACAAACATTCCCCAATAATGCTGTCATTACCACCATGCCACACATTTAACATTTAAAAAAAAAAAGATTACATTTGCTTATCATGGGCATGGGACTGCATGCATAGTGACAGAAATGTAATTCATTCTAAGATGTTTACATAAGGATCATGAAAAACTTTATTACTGTAAGATTATATCACAGATTATAATTTGAGAATCTACATAACAATCCAACATTTAAATTACCTAATTAAAAATCCACACCAGCTCACATCATCATTTTAACATAAGAAACACCCATATGTGGCCATTGTCACTAAAATCTAATTCCTGGAATAAACTATTGTTTGCAATGTTTAACTATTTTATTTTACACAAGCCAGTGTGGTGCAGCCTGTTGTCTAAGATAGCCTTGCCAGTCAGAGATTAATGTTTTTATTTTATTTATAATTTTTTTTATACATTTTATAGAATTTCCAGCAGCTCAGTATTATCTCTGAAGAGGAGCATAAATTCAGGAGAACAAAAACAAGATTATGTTCTTTAAATCTTTGGATCAGATCAAGATGTAGCAATAAAAAACCTTTAACAGAATGTTCATCCAGCAAAAGATGAAGCTTGAAAATGGACATAGTGTTCCACAAGCACTCAGAAATGAATTAAAGAGCTAGTTTACCCAAAAAGGGTAAACTCACCCTCACGTTGTTTCAAACTCAAGACTTCCATTCATCTTCAGAACACAGTTGAAGACAATTTTAATATTCTCTTATTATTTTTGTCCATCCATTCTAAGTCCATGCAACCAAGAATCCCACACTACTTCAACATATGATCACTTTATAATGAACAATTTAATTTAATGTATTATTCACATAAACACTGATAAACCCACATACATAGAGCTCATCAAATATGGTAAACCCAATTTTACAATGTCTTTTACCACTTTTTTCGTGAAAATTTGGGTTGCATAGACTTTCAGTCTCATTAGTATGGAACGACATGAGGGTGAGTAAATTTTAATTTTTGGGTGAACTACCCCTTTAAGAACTTGATTTTAGACTTGATTTAAAAGTGATTATAAGCTTCATTACAATGGTCTTTGAATGTGATGCAACAAAAAAGGTCTTTGAACCACATCAGCAAGTTTAAGTTGGTAAAACCCATCAAATCTGTTTTTTAGGGTGAGGCTAAAACATTCAGTACAGACATTAAACCATTTTCCTTGTCTGAAAACTCTACAGGTCTAAACATGCCACCAAAACACCAGAGCTGAACAGCAGGTATAGCATGGCACTTTCAGACTAAGGTCAACAGATTGTCACACTCACCTTGTCGCTATCCAGTGTGTTCTGGGAGGTGCGGGAGGCGATGGAGATGGTGTCTGGTTGACTGCTTGCATCACCCTGACTGTCTAGGTCCTCTACATCCCTGCTATTCAATATGATAGACATCAGTTAAATAGACATCAGTTAAAAGTGCCAATTTACCAAAGAAAAGCTTTTCCACCCTGGTTTGACAGCCACTGTCAAAGACAACATACTGATATGCATAAAATGAGTTTCTTCCGCTGGAGCTTATTCTAAGTTCCAGAGATCCATACTCTTATCAGGCTATGGATTGATGTGATTGGTTGACATACCGTTTGCCCTTGTGTTTGGTTGCAGTGGCTTTGGGAATGTGAATTGGCTCCTTGAGTGCCCCCCGTAAATGGATGGTACGCTCCTGGATAACTTCACGTACATGTTTGATCCAATCCTGTTTGTTTTCAATACAGGAAGCCTGGGGGGGGTGCATTGAATACAACCAAACATCAACAAACCTCTCTTTACACAACAGACATACATAGCTATTATAATTGTCAAAGCAGGCAATCAGAGTTGAAATGACGTCAAACCCTTTAATTCGTTCTAATCTTTTATCAAAATATAATAACTTGCTCTGCTTCTAAATGTTCTTTCGTTTTAGATTACAAATCTTATTTTTCAACTCATCGCCTTCAACCACCTGTCAATAAAACTCAATCACGATTCAATTTGTTCTCAAAGGATAAAATCAATTCCCATCCATCCTACATTTCACTTGGGAATACGTCAGATTACGCAAGTAAAATAAGATGGGAGCAATGTTGAGTGATTTCAGTTGCAAACCAGGCTAAAAGTGTGAACATGAGCATCCATGTGTGTATCTACATGTGAGAACACATGGAGTGACACATGATTCATTCCATGATTCAATGATGTCTGCAGAGATGAAGGTCAACCATTCAGAGACACAAGTTACATAAGGGATTACTTAAAGTACTTAAAAGTCTAACAACATGATTTTATACAATGGCATGACTCAAGCCAGAACTATAATACATGAACATTCAAAACTTGAAAACATATCCACTTATCCAATCTATTTCAAGGACCCTAGGATGAGTGATACTCTTTATTTTATAACAAAGACTATTGGAAAGTTCCATTTGATTTGAGATAAGGGACAACTTTTTCAATAATGAAACATGGTTATATGCTGAGCAAGTTGGTAATGGCTGGATGTGAATAAACTTCATAAGCAAAGAAAACATTTATTAGAAGCCAAAAATTAGTGATAGTTCTGCTGAAACAACTGAAAACATCTTTGATGAAGTATCAATTTGGAATGCAAATCATACCTTTAGGACAATTTTGTTGTCTGAGGTAGGTGTCCGTCCAACCCAGAGTGCAAATTTACATGGATCTCCTTCCACATGTTCAGTAACTCCTAGTTCTGAGGTCTAGGCAGAGCAACAAATAAAAAAAAAAATTAAGTATGGCCATCATTAATCTGTAATCAGGCAAGCATTTTTTGTTAAAGTCTCCCTGTGGTGAAAATCCAGCTTTTAATGTTGTTTATATGTCTATGTGGTGTTTTAATATGCTTTAAGACAAACCATGTGCAAATTCATAAGTCAACACCATTGCTGAGTATTTTCTCTTTAAAACTGCAGTGAACCAAAGACAGTCTCAAAAACGCAGTTTGAAATCGCTGGTGTTTCTGACGTCACAAACTACCTTGTAACCAATCACGTCAACAAGTGGATCTCTGAGCTGGTGTGAGTGAGTGGAGGCGGGTCTAATTTGCATATTCATAGAACCGCGTATACTAAATGAGGCAAGGGTGTAGAGTTACATCCAAGCTATTTTAAGGCATAAAGAATTGTTATAAATTATTATTAAAGGATAAAATTATTGACTACAGGGGGACTTACCCCTGTAGTCAAAAGAAAACACATACCATAAGCTTGCTCTTGTAGAGGTACTTGCTTCTGCCGTTGGAGTCTTTGACGTCCTTGCTGAAGATGAGGGACATCTCAAAGAGGAAGAGGTGCCGCTCTCTGCCTTTACGGATCAGAGTCTTTGGATCCCAAACCTGGAATGATTCTTGCAGAATCAACTCACCCTGAGACTCAATGTTCTCATCAAAACCTGAAAGGACAAGAGGCAGAGTAAGAGACAGTGATGAGAGAGAGTGGTTGAACAATGATATATGGTTCAAATGATGGTTTGGGTTTGGTTTAACAAGCTGTGTGTGTGTATGTGTGTGTTACTCACCATCCAGCATGCTGAGATGCATGGCATCATTCGCTCTCTTAGGCACACTGAGCATGACCTCCAGACCATCTTTAATTTCTCCTTTACCTTCCTCACAGCATGTCAATAGTTCCTATGTACAAACATAACAATTGTACTTGTACATTTGAAGATAAACATTAAAGAGTTTGTGCTTTAATGTGGATTTTGTAAGAAGACATTATTGTTAACATGGGGTGGAGCATCCCTTTCTTTTCTTTTTTAAATATATTTACTGAATAAGTAAACCCTGTTGAAAAACCATGTTGAATTCCATGCTGGCCCAGGCTGGTTAGTGCTGATATACTGCTGGTCTAGCTGGTGGACCAGCATAGTCATGCTGTTCTAAAGCAAAACGGAGCTGGTGAAGCTGGTTCACTAGCATGGTCTTGTGGGGTTGAGTGTGTGCAAGCCAGATGTCTGTCTGCAAGCAGTGTTTTGGGACAAGCATTGTTTTTGCTTGTATACTTCTATATTTAACACATTAATGAAGTAAAGGAAAAAGAATATAAGATTAAAACATGATTAATTGTAATATGTGATTATAACTTTGTCATTTATTTTGTTCCATCTGTTAAAAGTATGGCTAACATTTTTGTTTCGCTTTATTTTGATGGTCCTTTTAACACATTCTATTGACTATAAGTAACATTGCACCTATATGTCTACTAACTCTCATTAGAGTTTTAGTAGAGTATTAGTAGACTGGTAGGTTTAGGGTTAGAATAAGTTGACAATTACTTGCAAAGTTACTTATAGTCAGTAGAGTGTCTGCTGGGGAGCATCACAAAGAGTTTGGTTTAAGTCTGTGCTCAACTTCTTTGCTTTATTTGTGTAGAAACTGTATTTCATCTTTGCTGAGATTGTTTCAATTATAGTAGAAACACACTTTTAGCAGCAGCTGATACTTGGTGATCCTCTGAACCGGTTTAATAAGGTATGATGAGATGGAATTGGCCAGCCTGTGCCTTTGTTGGATTTCCTGCACACATACAAACACAAAAAGACTTTTAATTAAAACGACAAACATCTTTCACACACATCCTAAAAGCTTGCTGGAAAACAATCATGATGAAACCATTTATCTTTAGCCTTTTTATTCTTATATAGCTTCTTGATAGCAATTTTGCAAAAGCAGAGCTCAAGGTTAAAACCATTCATCAGAGTGAAAGAAGAGTCCGTCTGTTCTGATTGCCAGGCAACAGTTTAACAGTTAGGCATCACTAACCCCCCCTCCCCCAAACACACAGGACACACACCCTCTCTCTAAGACCTCCACCTACCAGCTCAAGAAGACCTGCTCAACAGACCACAGAAACCTTACACGCACACACTCAAATACATATTATTGGAGACACACGATAATACTACGGCAAATACACAATGTCACATACATATTCATATAAACACCCACATTCTCTGTGAAATACGCACAAAAAGTGTTGTATAATCTGAATAAATAAACCAAACTTCCTTGATTCAAGTGTATAAAAGGGATACTTACACAGAATCATATGCCCTTTAATAATGCTTATGTAAAGAATTATATGATTAGTTTTGCTTAGTACTCACATCAAAATAGGCCCCTGCGTGTTCCAGAATCAGCTGAGTGGAGTCAGGCTTGTTCTTACAGTAATTCACGTACATCTGAAACTTATCCGCCTGAAAAAAAACAAAAAACAACAGCTAATCATTTAAACATATAAAACCGCATTTTTTAAAACATTTTGAACCCAAATATGTTCTATTTTTTCCCATTTATAATAAGTGGAGTCTCTTTTAAAATGATAACTATTATCAGAACGTTTTAAATAAATGCTGATTCAAGAGACACTTCAAGAGATTAGTGAAATAAATATTTGTGTGAAACAATTAGCTGTGATAGTTTAAAAAATGTGATCAATAATTGCTTATATTGATGAGAACCTGTTCTTTTCCCTTACTGTACCACTAAGGGAATCAGTTACAATCAGTTACAGTTACAATAGTCCATGAACTGCTTTTAACAGTTACAGATATGGGTAGCACTTTGTTTTACAGTACTGAGTGAGTTTAAATATCAGCAAGATTTGTATTTAATAATTTAATATTTGCATTTATTTAAGCAAATACAGTTAATATATATTAATATATATTATTCCTGTGATGGCAAAGGGCAAAGCTGATTTTCAGCATCATTACTCCAGCTTTCAGTGTCACATGATCCTTCAGAAATCATTCTAATATGCTGATTTGGTGCTCAAGCAAAAAGTGTTTACTACAAATGTAATGCATCCTTTCTAAATGAAAGTATTAATTTCTTTAAAAGCAATCTACTGACCCTAATCTTTTGAAAGGTAGTGAATGTAGTATGTACTTAGTATAATAACTAGGTACTAACCCTGAACACTAAACCAAAACTTAACCAATTTTAAGTAAAAAAAGTTGCCTTACTGTACTGTATATTACTCCGTAATTATTCTTTGTATGTAAACTGTAAGTGTATGTGCTGTAAAATACAGTGCAATCCAGATATGTGTTCTAATAATCTGATTTAATGTCAACATAATGTTACACTAGTGTAGTGCACTTCTTGATCAGATAATCTCTAGCACACTGACATACTCACCCATGTGACGAAACAGTGACCCACATCCTCTGGAAGCTGCTCATATTTTTCCAATTCTTTAAGGAAAATGCTGAGGAAAGGACAAAGAAGGGCATAGGGAAATGGTAAGTAAAGAAATATCCCAATTCAATAATTCTGAGAACTGCAGTTCATTAGGTTCACTGACTTGTGATGGAACTCTAATAGGTCTTGCATGTTGCCGAAGATGATGTGCTCTTTGTTGACAATCCCTGGGGGAATCTCTTCCACACCACTGCTCATCTCCCATAGATAAGTCTGAAACACACACACACACACACACACACACACACACACACACACACACACACACACACACACACACACACACACACACACACACACACACACACACACACACACACACACACACACACACACACACACACACACACACACACATTTAGAATTCTTTCCAACAATGTGATAAACTAATGCTATCAAAACAATGAAAGACACCTTCCATAATCTTTTCTTTATAGGAATAGTTGGCTCTGATATTAATAAAAAAAAAATGTTTTTACCTGCACAGCCTTAATTATGTCAACAGAAAATAAAAGTAATTTCTGAAGTGGAGAACATTCTCCCAGTATAATAATTGTCATCAAATTGACTTTAATTTGACGAAAATTATTATGGAAACAACATTGATTGTGCTTTTGCCTTCAAAATAATGTGTCCCAAAAAAATAATAAAGCAAGCCATTTATTAAGAAAAAAAAAAAATCAATTTTGAGCATGTTTTTACAGTTTTGCAATTTATTTTAAAGGGTTAGTTCACCCAAATATTTTGTCATTAATTACTCACGCTCATGTCGTTCTAAACCCCCGGAACACAAACTCATCTTTTTAATGAAATCTGAGAGCTTCATTGACTGCCTAAGCAACTGCCACTTTTAAGCACCAGAAAGGTAGTAAAGACATCATTAAAGTAATCCATGTGACCCAAGTGGTTTAACTCAGTTTTATGAAGCGACACGAGTGCTTTGTTCACGCATGCTTCATGGAGCTTTCATGAAAGCGTTCTCGTGAACGCACTCATGTTGCTTCATAAAACTGAGGTTAAACCATTGGAGTCACATGGATTACTTTTATGATGTCTTTGTCTTTCTAGGGTTTGAAAGCTGTAGTTGCATAGGCAGTCAATGGAGGGACAGAAAGCTCTCAGATGATGGGACAGCTCTCAGACAACATGAGGGTGAGTAATTAATGACAAAATCTATTTTTTGGGGTGAACTAACCCTTTAAAATGACTGTCAAGTCTTGTGACATATACATGTATTAATCAGAATTCTGGGTCATAAACACAATATAATCCAAAACATACACAGTAACTGAATATTAACGTAATAAAAGTAATTCTGGGTGCTACAATAGAACAAGAAGAAATTAAAGGAACATAAAATATACATAAATCAATATACAGATGGGTTAAAGCACCCTTGAACATGAACTTCAGTTTTTGCTTTTGCATGTTGCTGTCCTCGACGTGAATGAGAATAAATGAGCTGATTAAATTACTGTGCACAATTACTAAAATGCATCATAACAAATGAATCAATGACAGTCTTTCCCAGAAAATAATAGAGGAAAAACAATGCACATGTATTATTTTCAGGAATATGATTACATGTCTATTCCAAAGCGCATGAATATTCCCATTTGGATTAAAAATGATGCATATAAACATGGTCAGTGTTTTAATTACACTCAATCTTTTTATGAGATCAAACAGTAGCTATTCTTGGAGAAACTGGATTGTTTTTGGGCTGAACTGCAGTGAATACATTTATAGCACATGGCTTTTGTGATCTGTCCAAAGTGGACATTGGTGTACCACACCCTCAAAATGTTGGTCCGTAAGGAGCAGATCGTGACAAAAACACTTACATCCATACACTCCCGCAGGTCTCTCACATATGTCTTCTCGGTCTGAATGAGCTCCGCCATTATAAACCTGAAAAAGGGCAATGCAACAGAGACCTATTGTCAACATTTATTTGAAAGCACAATGCATCTGGGAGGGGTTTCAATCTGGTATAAAACCATCAATAATGAAAACATTTAGTTGTTTATTTTAGTATGAATATTCAAGGGTGTTTCCTCACAAAACAAAATAACTAAAGTTGGACTTTCTTCAAATGAAGCGTTCTCTTTTAGCACTTCCTGCCATTGGCTTGTTATCATTTAATCAGGTTTAAAAGACGTACTCTTTTCTCCGGGCTGATTTGCGTTTCTCTTCATTGAGTTCATGGTTGACGTCTCTGAGTTTGACCTCTGCTCCAGGAGCACTGGCTGGGATGATGTCCAACTGCAGATCTTTACTCTGAAACCCCGAAAGAAATGTTTTAATGGTCAGAAATCACCGTTCTTTCATAGATTAACATGGTTAATGACTCTTACAGCAAAGATATTGTTCATCCACACTCCAGCCATTCAGGCCACATCAACACACTCACTCTCACAGCCCTCTCACCGCTTTGTTGGAGTCAGTGGACAGGCCGAGAGCTTTCTCCAGGCAGGAACGGTACTTGTCCATGCGAAGGGAAAAGTCACGGTAGCGTTTGTCCACCGAGGCGACCCATTTCTGAATCTCGCTCGCATGGGCGTGGCCTTTCTCACAGAAACCATCAGCCAGCTGGATCAACAACTTTACCCGCTCTTTGGTTTGCTGAAGAGAGAGAGAGGGAGAGAGAGAGAGAGAGAGAGAGAGAGAGAGAGAGAGAGAGAGAGAGAGAGAGAGAGAGAGAGAGAGAGAATAATGCAACAAAGTTTCTTTCCAGAAGAAAATAGCGTCATAGTCCAGCTTAAGTAAGCTTAGTGATTGTTCATTTTTGTTGTAAAAAGTTATTAATTTAGTTCATTAACATATATAGCCGCTCTGGAGAAAACCGTGATGTCATCGTTCAGCTCAGTTCAGTTCTCATATAATGGTGTCAATGGAGGCAGATCCATAATATTGTTGAATATTAAATTAAATATCCCCAATCAGAGTGTAAACATCATCTGGGAGGTGTATTGTGGGTTGATAAACCTGTAACATGCTAAGAATCACAGAATGAACTTTGGATGAAGTTGTAGGAATAGTTCACCCAAAATGAAAATGTTGTCATCTTTTACTCACCTGTATTATCTAGAGTTTTTTTTTGTTTGATTTTAAAGCCACCATGAAATAAAAATGGACAAATTATTATAATTTTTTTAATGTAATATTGCAATATTTATTATAATGATTTATCCATTACCCTCTTAATCTTTAATCAAAATAGCTTCCCCTCCCTCTGGCAGCGACATCTCTTCCCTTCTCTGATGATGTTTACTTGCACGAGTGCGGGACGACCTGTCACTCGCATGAGATTGACCAATAGCAAACCACAACGATCCCAACAATAGGAAAGCAAACTGCCCTTATACACCATCTTATCTTAAATATTTGAGACATACCTTGGCTGTAATCTGGAATTCCTCATGTTCTTTCAGCAGTTCCTGTGTGTGGTGTATAGTGGAGCCTGTAGAGGTGTGTGTGGAAAGGTAAAACTCTCCTGTATCATGGATCCACTCCAAAGCCTACAGAAAAGAGTCAAAATGACAAGTCAAACAAGATGTGAATATGTGCATGTGTGTTTGTGCAACAGTGTTTTTCTAATCTTGTGGGAGCAGTTTTTGAAAATGGCTTCAAAAGAATACCAATAAAGGGACAAAACAAGTTGTCTTCAAGTTGTATTTCAGGGTTAGGTTTAGTTCATATAACTTATAATTAGGTTTTTATTAACAATAGATGTCAAAGGGAAGTCCGGGCAGACACAGAAAATAAGCCAGTGTATAGACCCGTGCATGTGTGTATGTTATACTCCCATTTGTCCACAAGAGGGAGTGAGATCTTTAAAAGTGCTCTTGCTCATTTTGAAACACATATTTTTAAAAGTAACCAATTTCAGAATAGGTTTGATTGTTTGGGTTGCATTGTGTGCAACCTCAAAGTAATACTAATATTCATAGAAAAACGATTACTACAGCAGAAAACTGTGTGGTCAAACTAAAGTCCTTCCTAAATGCTTAAATGTGAAACGAAGAGAGAAACTCCATCCAGTACCACAGACTTCCAGAAACCCTACACTGTAATTATGCAACTTGATACCATTTCAGTTATTTTCTAGACAGAAAGTTTTTGAAGGTTGTGATACATGACAGTTGACTACTGTCAAGTTTATATAGCAGTCAGTCACGCAAACCACTGAACACTTGACCTGACATGCTTCTGTTATTTGAGACTCCAGAAATACTTGTTGTGGTCTGCGGCAGCTTCTAGTCAATTCTGTATGACATAAAATAATTTGGGTTGAACTGAAACTGATTTTCTTGAGAATGAATTTATGTCTGTGGAATGCTAGTGTCAGCCTCAGATTACATTTATGATGCATAAAAGCTTTTCAGAATTACAAGCTTTACTTTGTTTGGCTGAATTTGTGCAAGATTCTGAAGTCAGGGTGCAAGGGTTTGAGACATTTAACTGAAAAAATACATTTAAGCATGTTGCAGACACTAACAGTATGGTGCATTAAAAATAAACATCATAATGCCTGGTTCCTGGAAATTGAACCCATGACCTTAGTGTCTAGCATCATACTTTCCCAGTATGTCAGACCATTTTACTTTCAGAAGAACTTAAATGCAACATTATAAATGATATGTGGGTGGATTACATCTGTCTATGTATATATGTATGAGTTTATATTTTTTTTTATTGAAGAAATCTGTTTAAGTACCTGCCAAGCAGAGGTTATGCTACAAATGATCATTGTCTGTCACTTTTATGGACTAGGATTGGACTAGGATTTATTGTAAAATATTGCAATTGTAATTTAGCTTTTGAAAAGGTAACACTAATAACTACTACTAAAAATTATAACAACAAAATATATATAAAAAAAATTAGATAAAAAGTCAAAATGGACATAATTGACATAAGTCGATGTTACGACATAAAAAGTCATGAGATAAAGTCGAAATAATGAGATACTAAATCATAATTTTGATAAAACTATATAAAAAAATAACAATAATACAGTAAATAGCAATATCCTGTAAACTATTCCTTTTTCCTTTTCCCCTGTTTTTGGGACGGCATGACAACAGTACATTACTATTAATAGATCTTAAAGGGATAGTTCACTTTGAAATACATTTTTGGTATGTTTTAGCTTACCTCAAGGGCATCCAAGATGTAGGTGTCGAGCGGTTTGTGTGAGAAAACAAACAGTATTTATATCGTTTTTACCACTTATACGCAGCCATGTCGAAGTGATCTGATCTGACGTGTACGCAGACTGGTGCATAGATATATACACACTAGATGTCGCCTTGTCTACGGCAGTTCATTGGAACGAATGTCTTTAAGGCGACATCTAGTGTATATATCTATGCACCAGTCTGCGTACACGTCAGATCAGATCACTTCGACATGGCTGCGTATAAGTGGTAAAAACGATATAAATACTGTTCGTTTTCTCACACAAACCGCTCGTTTCGTGTCTTAGGCCATCAATGTGTACTTACGATGGGGAATTGTTTAATTTGGACGACGAGGAATTGTTTTAATTTGGACTCTGTGCTTGTGTTTTGAGATCATGACCATAGACCTGCATTATATGACTGACAGACAAGAACGGTTTGACCTAAAAATATCAAAATTGAAACTACTGCGGAAAAAAAGACACCTACATCTTGGATGCCCTTGAGGTAAGCTAAAACATACCAAAAATTAATTTCAAAGTGAACTATCCCTTTAATTTTGATTAGTTGCCCAAATTAATGGTTAGCATCAGCCTTAGTAAGGAAATCTTTCTTTTCCTTTTCATTTGTTCTTCTTTATTTTCTGTAAAGCAATACTTATACATAAATTCAGAAATTGCATTTTTCACTTTATTTTTCTTTATATCTGTACAAGCAAGAGAGTGTTGTGACATTGACAGGCACTTCAAACTTCTTCAAACTCATGCCGGGTTTAGACTACACGATAACAGCCAATTTTGGCACAATCCGTTTGACGTAGAGTGTAGTGGACATCAGGACGCTACAATCGATCGTTTTATCTCGTATAGTGTGTGTGATAGTGGATGACAACTGACGCAGACATTTCAGGACATAACAAAATACATAGTACCTTACTTCAACAACAAAAAAGAACAAGATGTGACATTGACCAATAGGAGCACAGAAGCACTTCCATATATAGCTTCAAACATGGCGAAACGAAAGAGAGAAACAATGGTATTGGTGCTATTATGCAATGGAGGCAATATTCATGGATATATTACCTAAAGTTCTCCTTGGAGGATTATACAGTTTTCTCCATGCATTCCAGGAATGTGTCCACTCACTGTCAGGTTTTCTTTCTAATTTTAAGCTTTACTGGTGACACGACAGCCAGTAGAAAACACGCCGCATCGGTAGCCATTGTTTGTTTACGCTCTTATTTCTGGAAGTCAGTCACTAGTTCTACTTCTCAATGACATCAGGCACGTGTTAAAGACAGCACACGATGATTGGTTGAAAGCAACGTGTAGTCTTGTCTGTCCACGACACAAGAATTGTCAGAATCACATAATCTGAATTGTCGTATAGTCTGAGCCCTGTCCACCTATAGTCCACCTCCTCACAAACCGGCCCTCTCTGTCTGAGTTGGTGGGTGTTGTGGTACTTGACCACAGTTTGGACAGACTCTTCTAGATTAGACTGGTACTGACCTGTTTGGTGCTGCGTTCAAACACAACATACTGCTGACACTGGTCAAGCCTCCTCTTCCTCATGGTCCAGAAGTGCAGAACCCGGTTCTCCCGCTGCAGCAACTCATTTAGGATGTCTGTAGGACACAAGGACAGAATCAGAAAGACAGAACATACCTGAACCCTGGATTCATGACAATAAATCATGCTAATTAAAAAGCAAATAATGGTTCACTTCAGTCCTAATTGTGGCTTAACATTTGACCCTTTAAACCAATCACAAAACAAGGATGTAGTCTTACTCTTGACTTGTTGTTCAGGGGCTTTGACATGTGCGAGCATTCCCGGCATGTTCACGCTGTTTCTGTGCAAGTACTTGAGGAAGACATCAGCGTTGCGTCTGGCTAGTGTGCATGCCTTCAGAGAGAGAGAAAAAATAGTCAGTCAAATTTTTTATCAGAACGTTAGCTGAGAACCTGAGTGCATGTGTGTATGGGCTCGGTACCTTGAGAAAGGCCTCTTTCTGCTCCAGGTGTTTACTGATCATGGGAGTCACGTGATCAGACTCCGAGTTTGGTCCCAGTTTATCAGTCCCTCCACACCAGTCTTCCTCTCGTTTGTATTCTTGCTCCAAACTTTCCAGCACACTACACACCTGTAGAACACACACATGTAGGTAAAAATAGACAGTATTATTCGGATATTTAAATGCAAAATCACATTTCCGCCACATAAGAAAAAAAAAATTTGATTTGGCAAATCATGATTATGACATAAACAAACATTATGAGATAAAAAGTGGAAATTATACATTACTAAATCATAATTATGAGATAAAAACAAACTTTGTCATAATTTTTACTTTTTATCTTATAATTATAACATAATTTTGATTTATATCATAATTATACATTTTAAATTTATAAAACATGTCTTAATTATAACACAGTATGTCTTAATGTTAGATTTTGATTGCATAATTATGAAAGTATTTCACAATTTAACATTTTATGTAATTTACATGATTTACATTACTTCACTACAAGCAGGTTCTCTTACGAGAGGTCTCTCGTACTGCGTAAGATATCTTACGCTAGGTGAAAATCCTTTTCCGCGAGATATTGAAGCCAAAAATTATCCTTAATTTTGTAATAATGCAAAACGCGTTGCAGCAGCAATGCAGACATAGGCGAGACAGCTCGCGCGCCTATTGGCTGCTCTGCGGCAACTGCAGCAGCCTATCGAGCGAGGCCTGGCGTGACGCCAGACCCAATCAGGGCACTTCGCGCCCGCTGCGTCACGTCCCGCCGAAATGGGCGTGGTCTAGGCCTATAAATATCGCTCGCAGGCAGCTATTATCTGATTTTTCATCCTTCAAGCGAAGCACACGCATCGCTGGAGCTGGATTAGAAGCCGCGCCGTCGAGAGAGAGCACCTTCAGCGGGACGAGTCACTGAAGTCGCTGGCCGCGCCGCCTTCCTGCCTTCCTGCTGCGCTTTCCGGCGCTTATATCCTTCTCTTTTATTTGCACTGTATTTCTGTGTGTGTGTGTCGCCGCCGCGACACACATTTCTAAAAGAGCTAGCGTCTTTTTAAAGATGCCTTCCTGCGGCTCGTGCAGAGCCACACTCAGCGACGGGGACCGCCACGTGATCTGCGTTTCCTGCCTGGGTGAGGAACATGCAGCTCTCGCGCTCGCTGACGGCGGATGCCCTCACTGCGAGCTGATGGCAATGGCGACTCTGAGGACTCGCCTAGCCGTCTTCACCGAGACTGCTCCCCCGCCCGCCGCGGCGTCGCGCCGTAAAAAGCGCCGTGCCCAGCGGGCCCCGGAACCCTCCCTCAGCCGCCAAAGCTCGCCGGTTCGCCCGCTTGCTTCCCCGGCTTCTTCTGTTTCGCTTCCTGACGGACAGCGGCCGCCGTCTGCCGCCGCTTCCGTTGATATCGCGGATGAGGAAGCCCTGCTGGGAGAGGATGATTCCTGCTCTATCCTGGCGTCAGGCAGTGAGGATTGGGCGGGCTCTGAGGACCCCGCACCCCCTGCCCGCACTTCGTCAGGCAAGAGAGCTTCTATTGAGACGGAACTCATGCGAGTACTCGCACAGGCCGCGGCGAGCCTCGGCCTCGAGTGGTCTTCGCCTGAGCAGCCCGCTCACAACCGGCTGGATGGATTTTTCCTGCCTGGGGAGCGCGCTTCGCCTGTGTCCAGACCGGCGCCTTTTCTTCCTGAGTTACACGAAGAAGTCGCCAAGTCCTGGAGCGCCCCCTATTCTGCTAGAGTGCGTCCTGCTGTTTCTTTGGCATTCTCCGCCGTTGACGATGCCAAGAACAGAGGATACCTCTCGCTGCCGCCGGTTGAAGAGGCGATAGCGGCCCACTTATGCCCGCCCTCCGCTGGACGGCGCGCTAAGCCGGCCCTGCCCTCTAAAGCTTGCCGCACGACGTCGAGCTTGCTCCACCGCGCTTTCTCCGCCGCCGGGCAAGCTGCGTCAGCGTTGCACACCATGGCAACGCTCCAGATCTTCCAGGCCGATCTCCTCCGTAAGCTGGATGAGGAAGGACCTGACGCGATCTGTGTGCCGGACTTAAGGAGTGCCACGGACCTCGCTCTTCGTGCTACTAAGTCCGCAGCGCAAGCCATTGGACGGACTATGGCTTCTCTCACCGTGTCTGAGAGACATCTCTGGCTGACGCTCTCGGAAATGGCCGAGTCTGAACGCACCGCGTTCCTCGACGCCCCGCTTTCCGCCACAGGCCTCTTTGGATCCTCCGTCAAAGATTTCGCGGAGAGATTCGCAGAGGTACAGAAAGCGTCTCAGGCCATGAAGCACTTCCTCCCGAAGCGCTCCAGCTCTGCAGCAGGCCGTGCGAAACCGTCTGCTCAGAGCTCACAGCCACAGCCACCGTCCACTGCCTCCACTTCACAGCGCCGCCAGGCCAGAAGCGCGAGACCGCGCTCCCGCTCATCCGGTCGCCGCCCCGCAGGACGCGGCTCGCGACCTAGGATCACGGTGAAGCCCGAGGCCCCGAAGTCGTCCTAGCACAGCTAGGAAAACGACGGTGTTCCAGTCCCGCTGCGGCCGGACTCACACCAAAGCTATTCGCTCGTCCAGTTCCAGAAAATGTGACTGTTCCAGTGTTTTCTGCAGCCAACAAGTCGGTTCTGTCACCCGCTTGCCTGCACACAAATGCCGTTTTCACGGCTACCCAGATAAATCCCCAAAAGAGTGTATTTTCTGGTGTCCCGGCCACGGCCGATGGTGTTTCGTGTGTAGTAAGAATGCCCACTGCCCAGTGCCCATCCCTACACATAAGCACAGCCTGTCACACAGGGCTCGCGCACATAAAACCGACTCAGATCGGTTGCGCTTCAAACATGGTGAACGTGCCCACTACCCAGTGCCCACTAACACCACGTTATGCATGTCTCACGGTTTCTGTAAAAACGAAACCAACGTGCACTCGCTTCACGCAAGCAAACGATGCTTTCAGTGTGATAAATGTGCCCGCTGTCCCGCGCCCACATCCACACATAGACATGACAGTTCCCACGGGAACCGCCCAGCCCTCCCCCTCGCGGTTAACCACCGTAGAGGAGTCGAGCGCGGGCAATCTGCCCGCTGTCATCAGCGCGCCCCATGCCTCAAATGTCACGAGCGACACGCTTGTGTTACAGCACACCGAAGCTTCTCCATCGCTGAGCGAGCGGAGCGCGCTTCGTATTCGACCCCTAGCTATCCATGCAGACGCATGGGCAAAGCTACCCGGGGTTTCGAAGTGGGTGCTGAACATTATAGAAAGAGGCTATTCGCTGCAGTTTCGCCGACGCCCTCGCCGCTATGTGGCGCGCGTCGAGACCACGGTAAAAACAGAAGTAGCACATCTACTTCGAGCCGAAGTGACGAAACTATTGAGCAAAGGGGCCATAGAACCTCTCTCTCAAGATCAGAGCGAGGGAGGGCTATACAGCAGATACTTCCTGGTACCGAAAAAAGACGGGGGTCTCAGACCCATACTAGATCTAAGGCAGCTGAACAAAGTGCTTGTGAAGCGACAGTTCAGGATGCTCACGACCAGGCAAATCCTTGTGCAGATTCGCCAAGGAGATTGGTTTGTGTCAATAGATCTGAAAGACGCGTATTTTCAAATACAGATAGCGTCACGTCACAGGCGATATTTGAGATTCGCCTTCGAGGGCCAGGCATATCAGTACACAGTCCTGCCGTTCGGTTTGTCCCTAGCACCCCGTACATTTACGAAGTGCATGGACGCGGCGCTCGCACCCCTCAGAATGAGAGGCATGCGAGTGCTGAACTATTTGGACGATTGGCTGATTCTAGCGCAATCTCGCGCAGTGCTCATAGAACACACGACCATTTTACTCGATCACCTCGAGGATTTGGGTCTGAGTGTCAATTGGGCGAAGAGCTCCCTGTCACCCAGTCAGAAAATATCTTTCCTGGGCACAGAACTGGACTCACTATCCATGATAGCGCGACTATCACAACAGCGCGCGGTAGACATTCGACGCACAGCGAACTCTTTTCGCTGCGGCGCGTCTGTCCCGCTCAAAAGATTTCAGAAGATGCTAGGTCTCATGGCCTCAGCATCGTCAGTGCTCCAGCTGGGTCTGCTACGCATGCGCCCGCTGCAGTTTTGGCTGAAAGCGCGAGTCCCACGCGAAGCGTGGGCACCCGGTTTGCTTCGCCTCAGGGTCAATCAGAAATGCGTTACAGCTCTGAAACCCTGGAAAGCGAACGACTGGTACCAATCAGGTGTAAGCCTGGGGACTTCCTCGAGGGTGAAAGTGGTGTCCACGGACGCGTCCACCTCGGGATGGGGAGCGCTGCTCGAGGGCAGACCGTTCTTCGGCCAGTGGTCAGAACGGGAGAAGCTCCTGCACATAAACTGCCTCGAAATGCTGGCAGTAGACAACGCGCTGACGCGTTTTTGTCCCCAAATAAAAGGTCACCACGTCTTGGTCCGTTCGGACAACATGTCTGTGGTGTCCTACATAAATCGCCAGGGCGGCATCAGATCCGAGAAACTGTACAGGCTGGCAGAACGCCTCCTAGTATGGGCTCAGTGCAACCTGCGCTCGCTCAGAGCAGCGCACGTGCCAGGGATCATGAATATAGGACCAGACAGACTGTCCAGGAACAATGTTCCGGCAGGCGAATGGTCCCTACACCCACAGACAGTCCAACTGCTGTGGAAGAAATTCGGCAGAGCGAAAGTGGACCTGTTTGCGTCTCAAGAAAACGCTCACTGTCAAGAATTTTTCTCCAAGAGCAGGAGCGCGCTGTCCCATGTGTGGCCCCGCCGCCCGCTCTATGCTTTTCCCCCCGTCTCTCTCCTGCCTCAGGTGATAGAACGGATCAGGGAAGAAGGATGCTCAGTACTGCTGGTAGCACCGTTCTGGAAAAACCAACCTTGGTTCCCAGCCGTGATGCAGTTAGCAAGTACTGCCCCGTGGCCAGTACCAGTGAGGAGAGATCTCCTCTCACAGGCCCGCGGCTCGATCTGGCATCCTCACCCGGAACTATGGTCCCTTCATGTCTGGGCCATCAACGGGTACATATTGGACTCCCTAAAGGAGTATTAAACACGATCACGCAGGCTAGAGCTCCGTCTACAAGACGACTCTATTCTTCGAAATGGTCAGTGTTTTCGGGCTGGTGCACAGCCCGTGGTGTGTCACCCACAAACTGTGATGTGACGGAGGTGCTTTCCTTCCTACAAGAGCTGTTGGATGGGGGCAGGGCCCCCTCCACGCTCAAAGTTTATGTGGCGGCTATAGCAGCGTTCTCAGAAACAACGCTTGGTCAGTCAATAGGAAGGAACGATTTAGTCATCCGCTTCCTTAGAGGAGCTAAGAGACTGAATCCTCCCAGACCTCCCTCAGTCCCCGTATGGGACCTTTCTACGGTTCTGGAAGCCATGAAAGGTGCGCCATTTGAGCCTTTGCAGTCAATCGATTTAAAACACCTGTCTTTCAAAACAGTGTTTTTGCTGGCTCTCGCTTCAGTGAAGCGCATAGGGGATCTGCACGCGCTCTCTGTGAGCGCGGCGTGCATGGAGTTTGGGCCCAATGACTCAAAAGTTATACTCAAACCTAAGCACGGTTATGTTCCAAAATCCCTCAACACACCGTTTAGGGCGCAGATTATCTCTCTGTCAGCCCTACCGGTCCCTGATGAGGAAAGAGACGCGAGCCTCCTTTGCCCAGTCAGGGCATTACGAGCTTATGTGTCTCGCTCGTCTGTTTTCAGACAGACGGAACAGCTCTTTGTTTCGTTTAGCGGACGTTCTAAGGGACTAGCCGCGTCGAAACAGAGCCTATCCAGATGGATAGTTGATGCTATAGCGCTGGCATACGCCTCCAAGGGCATGCAGTGCCCTTTGGGTGTCAGAGCGCATTCCACGAGAGGCATGGCCTCTTCGTGGGCCTGGTCAAGTGGGATTGCCTTGCAAGATATTTGTATGGCGGCAGGCTGGGCCTCCCCGTCTACATTTATAAGGTTTTATAACCTAGAGGTTCCCGCCCTGCAGGCCAGGCTGCTGTCGGTCTAAACTACCAGTATTATCTGACCTGATGCGTTCAGCTCAGAATGCTGCGTTTGCTGAGCACAGCTCGATGTTCGACAGTTTAAAGCTGGGCAAACTGTGTAAGACCCACATTTTTTCCCATCAGTTCAGGCCGTACCCCGCCCTGTCTGTATGATGAAATTCGCGTCCCTTCGACGCTACTTTATGTGGAAAAGTGAGGCTGCACCCCTCCTTCTTCCCGGACTCTCTGTGAGTTCACTGAGTGATTGTGCACTATATGTACCCCGGGCTTTCGCCCTTGGGTCTTTGGTGTCAGATCTCAGCATGCACGGCGTTTTACATTGGGTCCCCTAGCGTAAGATATCTTACGCAGTACGAGAGACCTCTCGTAAGAGAACGTACTCGGTTACTAACGTAACCTCGGTTCTCTCTAGAAGAGGGAACGAGTACTGCGTATCTTGCCGTGCATGCACACGCTCTGGTTGCTTCGATGATGAAAAACCAGATAATAGCTGCCTGCGAGCGATATTTATAGGCCTAGACCACGCCCATTTCGGCGGGACGTGACGCAGCGGGCGCGAAGTGCCCTGATTGGGTCTGACGTCACACCAGGCCTCGCTCGATAGGCTGCTGCAGTTGCCGCAGAGCAGCCAATAGGCGCGCGAGCTGTCTCGCCTATGTCTGCATTGCTGCTGCAACGCGTTTTGCATTATTACAAAATTAAGGATAATTTTTGGCTTCAATATCTCGCGGAAAAGGATTTTCCCCTAGCGTAAGATATCTTACGCAGTACTCGTTCCCTCTTCTAGAGAGAACCGAGGTTACGTTAGTAACCGAGTACGATTTAACTAAATTCTATGAATATGTTTTTTTGTTTTGTTTGTTTTTTAAATGTCCACAATGTTGAGTTAACTTAGAAGAAAAAAAACATTGAACAAACAACATTTTTAACATATTTAACATATGTGACCCTGGACCACAAAACCTGTCACAAGGGTCAATTTTTATGAAATTGAGATTTATACATCATCTGAAAGCTGAATAAATAAGCTTTCCATTGATGTATGGTTTGTTAGGATAAGACAATATTTGGCCAAGATACAAGTATTTGAAAATCTGGAAACTGAGGGTGCAAAAAAAATCTAAACATTGAGAAAATCGCCTTTAAAATTGTTCATTTGTGTACGCGATTTTGCTGCATCCACTCACAAAAATATTTTTTATATATATTTTTACAAAATATATAAATTTACAAAATATCTTCATAGAACATGATCTTTACTTAATATCCTAATGATTTTTGCCATTATTATTATAGACATTAGCGCTAAAATAAATAAGAGACTGAGGTCAAACCATCACAGGATCGCTATCAAGACAAGCTCACTGACCTGCTCTGATGTCTTGTAGAAAGCCACCGAGGCATTGACCAGTTTGAGGCGGTCTTCCATCTTCAGCATGAGCTGCTGCCAGTGAGACGCCACCTTCTCCGCGCAGTCACGGATCATGTCCATGTCATAGTGATTGGCCTGTAGCAGAGCCTCTGCCTTCTGCTGCACCTGCAGAGCACTCTGATGGGTTTTCTGCGGAGAAGGAAAAGTGAAAGTGAAAACAAGAAGAGAAAGCAAAAATGACCAAAATTGATAGAAAATGACAATTATTTTTAGTGCAAGACACACATAAGTGACAGCAAAACAAAACAAGACAAAAGACAAAAAACAAAACAAAAAACAAAAAACAAAACAAACAAAACAAACAAAACAAACAAAACAAAAAACAAAACAAATAAAAACAACATAACATACCATAAAACAACATAACATAAAACAACGTAACATAACACAACACAACATGATATAACACAACACAACACAACACAACACAACACAACATAACATAACATAACATAAAACAACATAACATAACATAACACAACATAACATAAAACAACGTAACATAAAAACACAAACGTTACATAACTTAAAATAACATAACATAACACAACATAACATAAAACAACATAATACAACATAAAACAACATAACATAACATAACATAACATAACATAACATAACATAACATAACATAACATAACATAACATAACATAACATAACATAAAAAACAGTGTGTACATGTTGTTTTTTGGTACCTCAATAGCATGCTGAAACTGCTCATGTTCCCGCTGTAACTGTTCTGCCTCTTGCAGGGAACTGGCTGTGATGAGACCGGCATTGAGCATCGACTCCCCATTACGGATCCAGCCCAGTACCTGAAACACACATAAACAAAGGATTTAAAAGGGGCATGCAAGATTTTCGATCATAGTCTAATTTTCTCCACAGTCCTCCAAACATTTTTTTTGTTTTTGAATTAAGTTTAGTCGGCCAATCAGATCATACTGCACTTTTTGGAAGGAGGGTCTTCATAGAGACAGGAACGTAAAGAGCGTTACTGAAAGACTAGGAAGAGAGGTGCTGCAATAATGTGAAATGTATACAAAATAATGTGTGTGGGTTTTTTTACATTCAAGCATGGAAACCTATTCTTGTAGATCCCAAAAATAAAATCAAGATTTTAAAAAAGGACATAGTATGACCCCTTTAACACTTGACCAGGCCCAGACAGAATCTGCAGACTTCAGGGTTCTGTAGAATGAATTTGTAACGTGATAAAGTATGTTAAAGGCCCACTGAAGTGCCTTGTAACGCGCAGCTTTGTATGATGCGTTGACGTCATTTCCACTGAAACAGGAAGCTAAGACTGAATTGCTCCTCCCCCTTTTCAAATAGCCAATAGCGTTTAGTTTACCTCACAGACTGCAAGTCATACTTGACAGGACCATAGAAGCGAATCTGAGCGCTGATGATACATTGGATTCAATAGTAGTGTGAATAAATTCTAGCCATTTCATTCTTAACCAATGGAATAAAACTTGAGGGCTTGAGCAACCGAACACACATCTCCAACCCATATTGCTCTGTGATGTGTCAACTGTCGCTTTGGCCAGGTGGTATTTATAGCACAGGGGGCGGAGCTTTAGATTCTAGAGAGCATTTGATTGGATAGAAGATGTGATGAGAAACTGAATTTGGCGGTGGTAAAAATCCGTGATCCATTTTAGCGGAAGTGAGAAACTGTAAGTTTTGAATGCTTATATCTCCTAAATGCGAATTTTGTCATTGTTTTGGAATAAACCAGCTTATTCATAACCTTAAAGGGGTCATCGGATGCAAAATTCACTTTGATATGGTGTTTGCATATAAATGTGTCTTTGCAGTGTGTGGACAACCACCATATAATGAAAAAAAATCCATTCACTCCTTTATTTTTTTTCCTCAAAAAGCCTAAACACTCAATAATCAAGCCGTTTGGATTTTCTGAGCAATATGACATCATATTGCTCATGCTCCGCCCACAACCACTGACTGACTGTCCCGTATTAGCATATTTCCGCCCTCAGCCATTTATATACTGTCCACCAAGGCAACACTTTACGTGTCTCGTGGCAACACGCCCCATGGAAGAGAGGGGTGGGGTGAGCAGTTGCTCATTATCATTTAAAGAGACATGCACCGAAACGGGTCGCTGTGAACAGAGCTGTTTTTGAGGAGGTAAAAAGGGCGTCGTTTTTCACGTTGAGGAATTTTAACCAAAGTATGTTACAAACTTTACATGAAGACCCTAAAGAATCATACCAACTTGTGGAAAATGGGCATTCGATGACCCCTTTAAGGCTAACATATTTATACTAAAAGCTAAAAAAACTTAATTTTTGATTTTAGGGGGCCTTTAGATAGAGTTAAGTGTACTACACTTGGTAGCTGAAAGAAATGTTTGAAGGCTACTTATTATCAATGCCTATTCAGAATTAAGTGACAGTATTCAGAAGTTAAGGTCACTGGTACTCATTTCATTTGTAAAAAGGTTAGCCAAATAAAATAGAGGTCAATTACATAGTGAAATCTTAAGGGCACTATAAAAAAAACACAGCTTGTTTAATTTTAAAGGTCAGAGAGAGGGTGAACTAAATTTTTGGTTTTGTTCAGGAAACCGTGACTAAAATGGGCAGAAGTAAATCAAAAAGTGCTGTTTTCTGAAATGAGCTGAGGCAACTTCTAGTTTACTGTAAACAGGGAGATTGCATCAGTGGGGAAAGTGAGAAATATTTTGTATTGACAGATGTGTTCTCTGACTCCACCCTTAGGTCTAAATTCCAAGCTGTCTCCTAACACATTGACTCACACTTTACACACCTGCTTAAGTGCTGATACACAGACAGTGACAGATAGCACAACTATGTTTCTTGCATAAACGTAAATAAACACTGAAAACTGCCACACTGGCGCACATTTTCCCTGAAAAGCCAAAAAAAAACAAAAAAAAACATGATTACGTGTCTACTAACCACCACACACCCACTCAAATACTCCTTAAACCACACGGGCGTCCCAGCTCCTCCACATCTCTAATCATTCCTTTCCTCTAGAGCAGTCCAGACAAAAATAAATATAAAATAATAAAATAAATAAATGAAAGGATGAAATGAGATTACCAGCTGCTCCTCCTGGCCTAGTTTTTCCTTCTCATTTTAAGCGTGCCCCGCGTTTCCCATCAGCTCCTGTATGTAGTCAGATCCGCCACTCAAAACTGACTATTAACACTGCACTTCATTAACTATTAAAATGGCAGCATTAACAAGTTGTTAACAAACATTATAAAATTCTTAATGGATCAGTAGTTAGTAGTTCAAATACTAATACATATGCAAATATAAAAATCAAGCTTCTAGCAATTTAATATTGTTATAATGAATATAAACTAATTATATTTTAAGCAAAATGCAATGACATATTGATTGTTAATGTAATTAAAGTTATTATAAAGTGTTACTAAATAAAACAATTTTTAGATATAGGGTACAATAGGGGCTAAAGGCACACTGAGGTAAAAAAGGATATTTAATTTAATTTTCCTCTAATCCACTAGATGTACTACCCTGGTAATCCAGAGTTCTCGCGAGAGCAGAAGTTGAATTTGCTCAGCGAGTTACTCTGGTGTCGAATAATGATGCTCATTAAATATGCCCCTCGATCTGAGTTGCACCAATCACATCGGGTTATCTGATATGGGCGGGCCAGAGGCGAGCTAAACAGATGACGACAGCGCTGTGACGTCGACGTCATCAGTAAACATTGCAGGATGGTTATGGATGAATACCAGTTGTTTGAAACGGCTTTGGCCACTACAATGAACGAGTTAGACTTGGCTTTTTATCTAAAAGAGGAACAGAAGATGCCGCTCGAATCCTTGCTTTGCAAGAAGGACGTTTTTGCTGTTTTGCCGACCGGATACGGTAAGAGAGTATAATCTACCAGTTAGCTCCGCTGGTAGCTAAGCGTATGAGGTTTATTGTTGTGATTGGTCGTAGTGTTATCCAATTGCGTACAGTAAGATTTTCAAATGCATGCTTGGTGCCGCCCCTCGAGTTGGGCGATTTTCACTGTTGTACGGTAGGTGCGCTATGACACCTCTTCTGAAAGAGTAAAGAATCTCTGAATGAAATGTCGACCCAGGACCAGCTATAGGACTGTGAAGGTTTGGGGGTGTTGATAGACTCAATCTACGCCATCTATATTTTGATCATGGCTCTGAATCCGATCCAGACATAGTCTTTGACAAAAATTAGAAAAAAAAAACTATTTTGGGGGGCTAAAGGCACAATAATTGACCAGATAATAAACTGACTTCTTCATTTCTTGACATGACATGGCTAGATTCAAATGGTCAATATCATTTATTAGGTTAGCTGTACACCTTAGAGATAATCACCATGTTTATAATAAAATCATCACATTTAAAAATATAACATTAATCATATAAAATACAATTTATTGTTACTGTGAAGCCTCCTTGTTATCTGATGTTCTCCACGAACATCGTTCTAAACTCAGGGGTGCAGAGAGGAAGTGGCGCAAATCGAAAGTTATCAATCCCTCCTCTCTTCCTTCTCTGCTAAAATCTCTACTGCTAAAATGACTTACTATCACAACAAAATTAACAATTATTCTGACTCTCGCATGCTTTTCATGCTTCTCTCTTCTCTACCCTCCTCCTCCTTAATCAACCCTAACAGCTGACGATTTTGCCACATTCTTCATAAATAAAACTACCACCATCAGCGGGCCAATTTACCAAACCACAAACTGACACACATCTTACCAGCTAACACACACATTCTACCCTCCTTCTCTTTGCTTTCAGAGGCAGAGGTCGCCAAACTCCTCCTTTCCAATCGCCCTACCACCTGTCTGCTTGATCCTATTCCCACTAATCTACTTCAAGCCATTTCTTCCTCGGTTGTACCCGCACTCACTCAAATCATCAACACCTCTCTTCACACTGGTACTTTTCCCACAACATTTAAGCAGGCTTGGGTAAGAAACCCACTCTAAATCCAGCACATCTGGAAATTATAGAGAAATCTCATCTTCCATTCGTCGCAAAAAGTTGTTTCAACCAGATCTCTTCCTTTCTTACACAGAACAACCTCCTGGACAATAACCAGTCTGGTTTCAAAAGCGGACACTCAACTGAGACTGCCCTGCTCTCAGTAATTGAAGCCCTGAGACTGGCAAGAGCAGCTTCCAAATCCTCAGTTCTCATCCTGCTGGATTTGTCTGCTGTCTTTGACACAGTTAACCACCAGATCCTCCTGTCAATCCTAAAGATGAAGGGCATCTCGGGAACCGCACTCCAATGGTTCAAGTCTTACCTCTCAGGTAGGTCGTTCGGGGTGTCGTGGAGGGGTGTGGTGTCTAAGACCCAACATCTAGCTACAGGGGTGCCTCAGGGCTCAGTGCTTGGACCACTTCTCTTCTCCATCTACATGACATCACTAGGATCTATGATTCAGAAACATGGCTTTTCCTATCACTGCTACGCTGATGACACACAACTCTACCTCTCATTCTAGCTGGATGATCTGACGGTAGCCGCTCGCATCTCAGCCTGCCTGACAGACATTTCTGGCTAGATGAAGGACCACCACCTTCAACTAAACCTTGCGAAGACAGAGCTACTTGTGGTCCCGGCCAACCCAACACTACACCACAACTTCTCCATTCAGCTAGGCTCGTCATCCATAACTCCATCAAGGTCAGCCAGGAACCTTGGAGTCGTGATTGATGATCAATTGAACTTTACAGACAACATTGCTAGAACTGCCCGGTCCTGCAGATTTGCCTTATACAACATTAGGAGGATCAGGCCCTTCCTCTCCTGGCAGGTCTTCCAGCTTGCACTATCAAACCTCTGCAACTGATCCAAAATGCTGCAGCTAGAGTGGTCTTTAACAAGCCGAAGAGAGCACGTCACTCCTCTCCTCACAAAACTGCACTGGTTGCCAGTTGCCGCTCGCATCAAATTCAAGTCACTGACTTTTGCCTACAGAACAACCGGAGCTCTGCTCCTTTTTACCTAAACTCATTACTCATAGACTCACAAACAATCCAGAAACTTGCGCTCTGCAAGTAAACGTCGTCTTGTGGTGCCATCTCAAAGAGGCACAAAATCTCTTTCTCTGACCTTTATCTGGTCTGTTCCATGCTGGTGGAATGACCTGCCTAACTCAACCAGAGCTGCTGAGTCCATGAACATTTTAAAGAAACGGCTGAAGATGCATTTTTTTGGGCAACACTTGATCCATTAATACTAACACTTTATCTTCTATTCTATATCTATAATTATTTATTTTTTTTAAGTACATGTACTGCGTTAGATTAAACTGGGAAGGGTCATAGCACTTGCATATTGCTGTCCTATTGTTAGTTTAACTGCTTCCATTGTTCTCATTTGTAAGTCGCTTTGGATAAAAGCGTCTGCTAAATGAATAAATGTAAATGTGAAATGAATCCTACATGTATCTTTGTTAGTGAAACAAAAGACACTGCCTAAAATATTATGAGCTTAATTATCACTGTTTACTGGAAGGAGACACCGCCTATAAGTTACATCACAAAAAAAGAAATGCACATTGACAATGTAATAAACCTAAGATATGTAACAAAGCGTCAGAGGTATTAGTGTACAAGGCAGTGTCTGATTTTCAGCCTCAGTTTAGCCTACATTCACTACCCATGAGTCACTGCTCAGGTACAGACAGAGGAAATTCCCACCTCTAATATAAAATCTCTATTGGATAATTATTCATGACACATTAATTATGGCAGTGCGTTAGAAGGAACAAATCATACAGTGGTTGTTTTGTTCTCAGCTGAGAAAGCTGTATCATGATCTGAAATGTAAACGTATATGTCTATGTGTATGTGCCTGAGTGAGTTCTTGAGTGTGTGGGTGGGTGGACAGTGAGACAGACAGACGTTACCTGTTTGACCTCGGCCTGTAAGTGTCGGAGCTGCACACACTGCTCCAGGTGTCGTCTGTGTTGTTCTGCGGCGGCGTCCACCTCCTGCTGTTTCTCATGCAGGAAATCTAACAGATCCTGCACTCGCGTCGCCATGTCAACGTCACGGTCGCACAACAACTCCACACCTTCACAGAGAAGGACAAAGAGACATAGTGAGAGAGAGGCAAATGTGTAAATAATCTCCTCTGACACAAATAAATTGAGCTTCTGTCAAAATGGGTTTACAGTATCTCATAAAAGTGAGTACACCCCTCACATTTTAGTAAACATTTTAGTATATCTACTCAAAGGACAATACTATAGAAATGAAACTTGGATATATTTTAGAGTAGTCATTGTGCTGCTTGTATAGCAGTATATATTTACTGTCCTCTGAAAATAACTCAACACACAGCCATTATTGTCAAAATAGCTGGTAACAAAAGTGAGTACACCCTAAGTGATAATAGCTGTACGTCGTTTAACCATGCAAAGCCACATGTTCTATTCATCATGTTCATGTTTTTGTCTGCTTGACAGGAGGACCATACAAATTGTTGTATCTTGTATTAGAGCAGTTACAATTTGTGCTTTGTGTACAATTCTCTCATACTGACCACTGGATGTTCAACATGGCACCTCATGGCAAATAACTCTCTAAGGATTTGAGAATTAGAATTGTTGCTCTCCACAAAGATGGCCTAGGCTATAAGAAGATTGGTAACACCCTGAAACTGAGTTACAGTACAGGCCAGGGTCATACAGAGGTTTTCCAAGACGGGTTCCACTCGGAACAGGCCTCGCAAGGGTCAATCGAACAAGTTGAGTCCTCGTGCTACGAGTCAGGTGCAGAAGCTGGCTTAAAAAAAACAGACGCATGAGTGCTGCCAGCATTGCTTTAGATCTTGCAGAAGCAGAAGGTCAGTTTGTCAGTGCTCAAACCATACGCCGCACACTGCAACAAGTCGGTTTGCATGGCCGTCGTCCCAGAAGGAAGCCTCTTCTGAAGCTGGCTCACAAGATGACCCGCAAACAGTTTGCTGAAAGCAACCTGTCCAAGAGCATGAATTACTGGAACCATGTCCTGTGGTCTGATGAGACTAAGATTAACTTGTTTGGCTCAGATGGTGTCCAACATGTGTGGAGACGCCCTGGTGAGGAGTACCAAGAAAACTGTGTCTTGCCTACAGTCAAGCATGGTGGTGGTAGCATCATGGTCTGGGGCTGCATGAGTGCTGCTGGTACTGGGGAGCTGTGCTTCATTGAAGGAAACATGGATTCCACCATGTACTGTGACATTCTGAAGCGGAACATGATGCCCTCCCTTCAGAAACTGGGCCGAACGGCATGATAACGACCCCAAACACACCACCAAGATGACAACTGCCTTGCTGAGGAAACTGAAGGTGAAGGTGATGGAGTGGCCAAGTATGTCTCCAGACCTGAACCCTATTGAGCACCTGTGGAGCATCCTAAAGCGAAAGTTGGAGAAGCACCATGTGTCTAACATCCAGCTGCTCCGCGATGTCATTATGGAGGAGTGGAAGAGGATCCCAGCAACAACCTGTGCAGCTCTGGTGAATTCCATGGCCAGGAGGATTAAGGCAGTGCTAGATAACAATGGGGCTCACACAAAATATCTATTTATCTATCTGTCTGTCTTCTAAATATTACCGAAAACTATAATGGCATATCATGACACTAAAATAACACTGATATACATACACTGAGAATCATCACTGAGACTGAATAATGACAATTACAAACGCAAAAATATTACAAAATATTCATAATATGAAACTGTATATATGTTCTTCGCTTCTTTTTTCATTTTAATGACATATGACGTGAACATGTTTTAAACAGGTTTCCTGAGTTTCACCCAAAAAGTTTGACTTATAAATTCTAGGATCTTTCACAGATCAAGGAAAGGAAATATCAACTGAATAAATAAGTAGCAGCACCACATGCAAAGGCAGGATATGTTGGTAATCCGTAAGAAGACTTTAGTATGAGAACTTCATCAAGCCTGAGAGTGCCGGTAATTTTTGGCCAAGACATCAATTGGACAAGACAAAGACCAGATTAAAGAACACAGGCATTAGAGAGGCCACAATAAACATTGAGGAGAGAGGTGGAGGATCACAGATATTTGATTTATTTTAACTTAACCCTAATTAAATTATGGGAATTTCACAAGGAATCAGGTGAATTATTATCCTAATTGTTCTTTCTCCAATCCCAAAAGTGATAGTTCACCTAAAAATTAACCTTGTGGCATCATTTACTCACCACCATGCCATTTCAAACCTGTATGAATTTCTTCAGCAGAACACAAAAGAAAATATTTTAAAGAACGTTGAAAACCGAACAGTTCTGGTTGACAACTTCCATTGTAACACTGATACATTTCTACAAAAATCTTCTTCTTTTTTCCAATACAGGGTAGGAATGACATGAGGGTGAGTAAATGATGATACAATTAAACATTTTGGTGAACTAAAATATGCAAGGACAACTTTACAATTAAGTAGCACTTTAGCACTTTGCCATCAAAATTGCTTAGTTTGTTTAAGCATCCCGACAAGCCAGACAAAGGTTGCGGATGCAGAAACGACACTTCAGCTTCAAGGGCATCAAAATGACATTTGCCTTCTGTTAGGACATTTTGTGAATATTCAGCTGGAATATTTGATTTTATGTACAGTATAGGGATTTGATTGGGTTGCAGATAGACAGCTATGACATTATCAGTTTCATTTGACACAATTACAAAGTTATTATTTCTTTAGAATAATGTGCACTGATAATTCACACACAATACAACCTGGAACATTTCTGCAGGAAGGAAATGGGGTCAATTTTGATTTCATGCTGTCTTTAAAGTCCAATTTGCCTGTAGAATACCATGAGAAAAATAAGCCGAATCAACACTGAAAATGAAAACTGACCTATAAAACAATCAGCATACAAAAGTGCAGATACCTGGGTCTTAGCACACACATTGTCACACACACAGACATACTCACATTTTACACCCGTAGCCCAAAGTTGCAACGGGCTAAAGCTCTGAGAGTACTCCAGCTTTGCGTTTGTATATGTGCCTCCGCAAAAGGATGCTAGTGAAAAGAGGATTCGTTTTGCTCTCTGCTATCTGTGCGTGCTATCAGATGTCAAATCTTGTCTCTCTCTGTGTGTGTGTGTGTGTGTGTGTGTGTGTGTGTGTGTGTGTGTGACCAGTGATTTTGCTAGGCGGTGTGAGTCTATAGGATTACAGGGCCGTGTGGAAGGAAGGGAGGGAGGGTTGCTGGGTGTCTGGTTGGACCAGCTGTGTTTGGCTTTAGAGTTTAGCGTTTAGCTGCGTCCTCTCCTACCCTTTAAGCCTGCTCTGAACTGACATACTAACACACACACACACACACACACACACACACACACACACACACACACACACACACACACACACACACACACACACACACACACACACATCTCTGATGCCTCACGTGATCCTGTGACCGAAAAGGTCACACAAAGACATCATACAAAGACGGCTTGACAGATATCAAATGCATACACTACGGCTCAAAATATTGTTATAATTATTATTTTTTTCATCTTTTTGAAAGAAATCTCTTATGCGCACCAATGTTGCATTTATTTGATCAAACAATACAGAAAGACAGTAATAATGTGAAATATTATAAAAATTTAAAAGAACTGTTTTCTATTTGAATATAATTATAATGTAATTTATTCCTGTGATGGCAAAGCTGAATTTTCAGCAGCCATTACTCCATTATTTAGTGTCATTCAATCATCAAAAAAAAAAAAAGTTTTAGTTTTTTTCACATTTTCCACAAAAATATCAAACAGAAAAAAATACTGTTTTCACAATTTAAAATGATACGAACCATTATTAATAACTGAGCAATAAATCAATATCAATAGAATTACTTCTGAAGGATCATGTGACACTGAATACTGGTGTAATGATGCTGAAAATT
This sequence comes from Leuciscus leuciscus, assembly GCF_965113295.1. Lineage (NCBI taxonomy): Eukaryota > Metazoa > Chordata > Actinopteri > Cypriniformes > Leuciscidae > Leuciscus > Leuciscus leuciscus. Next base: position 26,752,105 of record NC_138744.1, on the reverse strand, counting down.
CAGCTTTGCCATCACAGGGACAAATTACATTTTAAAATATATTTACTGTTATTTTATATTCGAACAATATTTGACAATATAACCGTTTTACTTAATTTTGTATTAAATACATTATTTTAGTGTTATTTAGATACTACTATAGTTTTATATGAGTGCTGTGTGCTCACCTGAGGCCTGAACTTCTGTGACGTACTGCAGGAGTTCCTGGCCCTGGTGTATGACATGGAATGTGAGGTTGTTCATGGTGAGAGCTTTATCAGCGTGATGTTGTAGTCTCTGCTCAGCTAGCGTTAGATCCTCAGTGTCAAACTCATTCATCTGCTGAGACAGCTCCTCATTCCACGACTCCAGGTCTGAGATGACCTACACAACAACACCATAATGAAGCATGCATAATGTATCAGTAATCATATCCTTGAACAAACACGGTTTTTAATCCAATGTATTAGTCTGAAAATGCAGTATTTGGAATACTGGAAGCAGTATTTAATTTAATATTTAAAAATATATAAAATAAAGTATTGACATTTTTTATTATTCATGTACTGTATATGGACCATGCAAACACCATATTATAATTAATTAAGATTAAGATAAAACTAAGAATGTAAGGCTGAGGTATACATGTACAGTTTGTTCAATGGGTTGTACTTTTATGTAATCTGCTGTGAAGGCATATTGGCTATAAAAATAAAACATTCCCAGAAATGATGTTGAACATGCAAGAGAAAATGAACAACTTAATAGGCTATAAAGAGTTGCCCTGACAACAGGTGAGTAAAAACAGAAGCAACATGAATCAGAGAACAAGCGCTTGGCAAACAGTTCACTTCAGTCAATAAATTAGCAAATATCCACACTTCTAACATCACTTCATATAGAGCATATTCAAAGCTTTACAATGCAACTCACTAAATTATTCCTCAATAACAATACATAAGTCAAAACACAGTGCTTAAGTTCCTAAAAACACACCATTTGCCACTGATACAGCGATTTGGTAAAGTTTAAAGACATGATTTAAACAACTTATTCTCCCACATTCCTCTTGTCAAAAGTCACTCACTCTGCACTGTTGTGTGATTGAGAATTCCTCCTTCTCTAATTAAAATGAGCATTTTTCCCAGCTGTTCTGAGTGAAGCGTTGATGATGACTAGAGCAGGAACACAACCATTTTCTTTAAATGTGTTCAATGTTCAAGTAAATGTGTTCTTCAACGTGTGGGAGCAGCGTTTGGGAAATCACACGCCCACAGCTGTACCTTCTGGCACCCTGCCGCCTTAACTGACATTGCCAACCCGCCCTGCTCTGAGTAACAACATTAAGTGTAACAAGGAGGAGTTCATCTACAATCGTCAACTACCATCCCATACATACTGGAAGTTATACTTGACATCCACCTATGCTGTTTTTGTACAGATTTCAGGCTGTGAAGACATCAATATTTACATGCTCTTTGTCTTGGTTTTACCTAATCTATCAGCAAAGTATCAGTGGCACGTGAGCACCTTCAAAAGTGGAATGTAATACTCCTTGATCTGTTTTGGATTATGTTACAGTGAGCGATATCACTTTTACTACAAAAGCCAACTCGTTTTGTGGACTCTGATTACATCATATTGGGTTTCCTATGAACAAAACATTCAGAACACAGCCACCAAAGGTCAATCACAAAGAATGATGGGCTTACTGTGTCTTACTGTGGTAGCAATTCAACACTGACCACTCAGATAATCAATGGAAATATTTTTTAATCCAACAAACAGAAACACTCAGAAGACACAGCTAACCTCATATAAACTAAGACAATAACCGGTAGGGAATAGAACAAAACAGGGAGAATATATACATGGTGAACAAAACGAGACACAGATGAGACTAATACATACAGTAACTTTAGAAACAAACGATGACATAACCAAGGAAACCGAAATTAAACAGAGCGGGGAAACAGGAACTAAAGAAAAAATAACAGAGTGTCAAAATATGGGACACATGACAGAACATAAATGTGACTTTACTCCCCCCTCCCAGAAGGTGTGTCTTCACGCCATAACTGAAGGTCCAACAGTGGAGGGCAAGAGGGGGTTTAGAAAGTGAGCGAGGAGCTGGTGACAGACAGAGACCTGGAGGAGCCGGTAGAGGGAGACACCACAGCGGAGCCGATGGAGGGAGGGAGGAGCCAGGGTGGAGCATTATTTAACAGTCGCAGCAGAACCTGGGTACCGACCGACGGAGGCAGATTTGGGGGAGATGTGGAGACCCAGGTGGAGCAGAGAGGACAACGGACCAGAGCGACATTGATGGCTTGGAAGCTCAAGGTGGAGCCGCTGGCTCGCGGGACCGAGGTATCGGTCGACGGGGGCTCAGAAGAACAGAACAACGCCGGAGGGAGTAAGGACCAAGGTGGAGCCGGAGGGAAGGAGGAGCCTGGTGAAGCCGGAAAGTTGGACGGAGCTTGATAGGAAGGTGGAGCCGATGAGCTGGATGACAACAGCGGAGATATTGGACTGGGCAGAGCCAGCGAAGTGGACAACACCAGGGAGTCGGGCGGGACCGAGTGGGATCTTTGGACCATAAATCTATTAGCCAATGGTCTGCTCATTGCTCTAGGATGGACAGGACAGGATACGCACACTCTGGTGACAAGCTCTGGCCTCGGAGTCGATGGTCAATGTTAAAATATCTATTGTAAAATAATAAATTTTTTACTTGTGAATGGCCGTCAATGGAGAAACATTTTGCCTGAATAATAATGTAGTTACAATATCATACCAGCAGGGACAAAAAGCCCATGATATCTAATCAAACCTTAAGTACTTGGTCATATTACAACAATGGTCCAGCTTTATATTAGGTAACTTTAACTACTATGTAATTATGTCAGAAAAAAAGCTAAATGAATAAATAATTGTTATAATGTACTGATTGTGTTCATGTTTTATTGCAAAACACTTGCTGCTACTGAGGTGGAATATGGTTAGGGTTATGGACAGATTTTGTAGTATGGTTATGTTTAAAGGGTTAGTTCACCCAAAAATGAAAATTCTGTCAGTAATTACTCACCCTCATGTTGTTCCAACCCCGTAAGATTTTCGTTCATCTTCGGAACACAAATTAAGATATTTTTGATGAAATCTGAGAGGTGTCTCACTCCTCCACAGGCTTATGGACACTATAACTTGCTGGCCCAGAAAATGCGTTAAAGACATCGTTAATATAGTCCAAGTGATTCCAGTGGCTCAATCTTAAGTTTATAAAGCGACGAGAATACTTTTTGTGCGCAGAAACAAACAAAAATAACGACTTTATTCCACTTTTCATTTACTTCTCTCTGAGCCTCGAGTCTTTTCACGTAGTGTAATAGCGTAGCGAGTCTGTGTTACACGTCACCACGTAGCAGAGATGGGGGACTCGAGTCATATGACTTGACTCGAGTCAGACTTAAGTCGAAAATTTTAGGACTTGAGACTTGCTTGACAAATATTAATAAAAGACTTGACTTGACTTTGACTTGATATTCATGACTTGAGACTTGACTCGGACTTGAGGTAAATGACTTGAAATAACTTGTCTTTTTAAAAATAAATATCTGTGTTTGAACGCACCGCAACAATCACGTGACGCAGCAGGAACGCGCGCTGTGTGAACAAAAGCCGTAATAATGCAGTGTCGTAGTGATGACGCTGAAGCGCGGGATCGTTCGCCAGCTGTGAAACGGTACGTAATGCGCAAGTTTATGATCGAATCAGAGAAAAAAAAAATGCACAAGCGTGGTTCGAGAGAGAGAGAGAGAGAGAGAGAGAGAGATCGCAGCTCATAAGCAAACTTAAGACGCTGCTAAGACATTGATTACATGTCTTTAGGGGTTGTGTGTGAACGCAATCTCTGATTCCGGGAAATCACTGGCACTGCCAGACTGGCAGTGTGAATGAACCTAAATCAAACGAACCCGGGTCAAATCTTGGGTCACTTTATCCGTGTATTTTCCGGAATCTCTGTGTGAAAGGGGCTTTGGTCACACACCCTGACAAAGGCTCATTAGCCACAACGCATAACTTTGTGCAAGTACTTGTCACCTGATTTTAAAATATTAAAGCCATGATGAAATAAAGGCTTTCTATATATTTTTAATAATATTCGAGTGCCTTGGATTAATGATTTTTTTTATGATCTGAATAATCCCTTACATACAAAAGAAATATAAAAAAAAAAAAAAAACTGTAATTTAATAATAATTAATAATGCATTGGTACAGTCTACCGTTCTCTGGGATTTGTTTTCATGATAATCGAATGTAAAGAGTTTTATCTCTAAAAACTGTTTAGCTTATAACGCTAGTATATAGGGCATAGAGTAAGTAGGCCTAAGTAAAAATAAATCGCTAGTTAATACCACTAAAAGATTGTAAAAAGACACCGACACACAAAGAAAAAAAACATACAGACTTTCGAACCGAACCATGCATACACAAATAGGCTACACAAAACAAAAATTCAAACTTGCAAGCACAACCATGCACACATGCAAACAAACAATTCACTCATACACACGCACACACATTCACTCACAAATATTAATGAATCAATCACACTCAATCAAATCAGCGCTCTCTCTCTCTCTCTCTCTCTCTCACACACACACACACACACACACACACACACACACACACACACACGGACATGCAAACAATACACTTTTCACACATACACATGCACACACATTCATTCACAAATATGAATAAATCACTCACTCACACAGATTAATAATGTACAATAGTCAATCCACCTGATTGACAGGTGTAAGTTTTGTGTCAATTCAATTATTACTGTTTTTTTCTTGTTATTCTTTTGTTAAAAAGGAAAGATCTAACTTGTTGGGATGTGTTCATGTTCCATAAAGGGGATGCCAGTTTGAAGAATGCCATTTGGTGGCATAGGAACCATTATACTTGAATTGTGAATTGTTTAATACCTTTTAATGGTCTTCTGCAATGTTTGAGGCATATTTATTTTTCATGCTTTAATGTTGGCCTAATTTCAGTTACATTTACATTTTAGGCTATGTAGTTTGACTTTTTTAATTTTATTATTATTTTTTTAATTTTTTTTTATTGTAGTAACCACTCAGCTGTATGTGGAAATGCATATTTTAAAAAAATGTTGAAAATAAAACCATAGTCCACAGCTTATGTAGTTTTAACTTATTTTAATATATAAATTCAGTGAAATCATCAAACGTTTGTATGACTTGCCAGTGACTTGTGACCCAAGCTACGACTTGACTTGACTTGCTTGACATAAAGCAGTGACTTGACTTGCTTTTCACAAAATTGACTCGGACTTGCTTGAGACTTGAAGGTTAAGATTTGAGACTTACTTGTGACTTGCACATGTGTGACTTACTCCCACCTCTGCCACGAAGGCTCACTATTGGCCGACGCTAGTCATGTGTGATACGTGGTGACGTGCAACACAGACGCGCTACGCTATTACACTACGTGAAAAGACTCGAGGCTCAGAGAGAAGGAAATGAAAAGTGGAATAAAGTCGTTATTTTTGTTTGTTTTTGCGCACAAAAAGTATTCTCGTCGCTTTATAAACTTAAGATTGAGCCACTGTAGTCACTTGGACTATATTAACGATGTCTTTAATGCATTTTCTGGGCCAGCAAGTTATAGTGTCCATAAGCCTGCGGAGGAGTGAGACAGCACTCAGATTTCATCAAAAAGATCTTAATTTGTGTTCCGAAGATGAACGAAGGTCTTACGGGGTTGGAACAACATGAGGGTGAGCAGGGCAGGACTTAGGGTGGTGGGGGCCCCTGGGCTTGAGTCACTTTCGGGCCCTACCTTCTATACATTACTTTAAATAGAACAAAATGATACATACACACGCTATGTATTAGAGCTACACAATTCTGGATAAACTGAGAATAAAAATAGAGATCACGATTCTGAACAAACATTGCTGAAGTCTATTAAAAATGTTTAACTAATCTGAATTATAAAAAAAAAAAAAAAACCTTGGGTTTGAATGAATGATTCAATTCCTCAATCAAATGCACTTAAAGGGATACTCCACCGATTTTTCATATTAAACTATGTTATTCCCTTAACTAAGATGAGTTGATACATACCTCTCTCGTCTCAGTGCGTGCACTCAATCGCTCTGGGGCGCGGCGACACTTTGATAGCACTTAGCTTAGCCCAGTTCATTCAATATGGGCCAAGCAGAGAAGCTACCAAACACCTCCACGTTTTCCCTATTTAAATACAGTTACTCGCGTAGTGTAACTCGACCTAGGACGGTGACACAAAACAAAACGTTGCGCTTTTCTAAGCGTGTAAAATGGATAACTATATTGTATGGCGGAATACCATAGCAAGTGCTTGTAAGCACTTCGACTTGGCGTAGTAATATCTTCACTCGTGAAAAATCCTCTCACCGGCCCCTGCTCCCTCTAGTGAAGATATTACTGCGCCAAGTCGAAGTGCTTACAAGCACTTGCTATGGTATTCCGCCATACAATATAGGCTACGTTCACACTGCAGGCTGAAACGACCCAATTCCGATTTTTTTGCCCCTATGCGACCTGTATCTGATCTTTTCATGACAGTCTGAACGACACAGATCCGATCTTTTCAAATGCGACCCAGGCCACTTGGGTATGTGGTCCCAAATCCGATACATATCCGATCTTTTCAAATGCGACTTCAGTCTGAACGGCCAGGTCGCATTTATCCGACCCGCACGTCATTGATACGCGAAAAACGTCATAATCCTGCGTTGAAGTAGTCGTCGGTTTGAAAACGGACTGCATATTCGTCGAGCTGAGGTAAATCTGCCGAACGGGTCGACCTCGACGAGCCCGTTAACTAAAAAAAAAAAAAAAAAAAAAAAAAGCCCACGGCCATTATATATACGTTATGTTAACTTATTTGTGCTGGATCTGATATTAGATAGGTCAGCGGCTGCTGTCTGGCTCTTGTGTAACGGTCGCTGCTCGTGTGTGTGTGTGTGTGTGTGTGTGTGTGTGTGTGTGTGTGTGAGAGAGAATCACAGTTAAAGTTTAGCTACTTCCACAAACAACAAGTGACGTCGTTGACCGTTGAGTACTCTTCTGCGCATGCGGGTCACTTCTGGGTCATTTCACGTTCACACAGGAGATCACAAAAGGTCGCATTTAATTGGAAATGTGAACGGCCTTGCAAAAAAATCGAATTTTTTCAAAAAATCGGAATTGAGCATTAAGCCCTGCAGTGTGAACGTAGCCATAGTTATCCATTTTACACGCTCCACACTCAGCTTTGTTCCTTTTTTTGCATAAAAGCGTCTTCTAAATATAGCCTATTAAATGTTATAATTAAATAATATAAAATTATTATTATTTGCGTAGCTATACATGGACCTCAAACACACCGCGTCTTCTAACTCAGGTGACTGTAAATGCGCAAAAACTGTTTCCATTGCAGTTTTGCGAAATATTCCTTTTTCGAATTGCCTGAAAAAAAACCTCATGCGAGCGTAATTTGAATTTTTTTTGCGATAAACAGGAGTTTTTGCGAAATTGACGTGTTTCCATTGTGCTTATTTTCAATTTGCGCAATTTGAAGGGTAATGGAAACGCGGCTACTGTCTAATGCAGACAGGTTTTTTCAACGGTTCGGCAGTAAACGAGCATAACTGGCCTCGTTTTTTTTTTTATATATAATATAATTATTATTATTATTATTATAACCAATCAGCAAACCTCAAGATGACTGACATTTAATTTAGCTAATTAAATGACATTTTTCATTGCAGGGCAGGGCCAGGTAACAATGCTAGACCAATAACAAACTTTAAATGAAAAATTAAATGACTGACATATTATTGAAAAAATCAAACGTAAACGGGCGGGGCCCCCTATTGGGCGGGGCCCATGGGCTTGAGCCCAGTCAAGCCCAATGGTAAGTCCGGCCTTGAGGGTGAGTAATTACTGACAGAATTTTCATTTTTGGGTGAACTAACCCTTTAAGCATAGGTTAAGGGTAGGTAAGGTAAGGGTCAACAGTAGAGATGCGCGATTTAAATACACATAAGTACCAGCAAAAAAAAAAAAAAAAAAAACATTTACACTTTGTTAAATACACACTGATGTCTTTGGAAGCAGCAATAACAATCTGTTCAATTATAATTTGAGGACGTGTTTTATTCATATCAGATACACATTGTATATGTTACTATACAGTTTACTCTAATCTTCTCCCAGTCCACCCGTCAATTACTTTCATGTATTTCGGGAGAAGTGGGTGAATTTACGTGATGTAAATCTAACAGATCCGATTTTCTAAATTGCGGTGCAAACTAACATAGCAGCAGCCATCGCGCGTTATAGATAACATGATCATTATAAAGCCCAAGAAAATCTGGATATAGGCTTTATTAGTTTATTGTCATATACATACAGAGCTTCTCAAACACTCCCACATGGTACTTTTCTTTCTTTCTTTCCTTCCTTCTGTTTTGTTTTTAATTCTCCTCTTTGAAATTTCTTTTACCTCCATTGCTATGTAAACATGTGGAGCCCGCAACTGTGTAGCTTAATGAGAGTCTGCGAATTAGTGCCTGAGTAAAAAGTAAGCTTTTAACACGTTAATATTTCCATCATTAATGATTTATATCATCAATTGCAATTTTTATTACTTGGCCCGCCCGCCCCGCAGATTATCCACAGTGTCCACAGATATATCCGCGAGCCGCACATCACAAGTATTGTATTAAATTATTCATTTAAATGTTAGTATATAGTGGCCAAAATCACTTAATAATATAAAGTCCACAATTATTAAATAGGTTGTTTCATATTGACTCTAATATAGCTTGATAAAGTGATATTGATTAGATAAAGCTGTCAGTTTCTTAAACACCCTTTAAAAAAAAATGTGACTCATTTTCACACATCCAGAGACACAAACCTCCATGACTCATGGTGCAGGCTGTGAGAAGAGCAGACATGATGGCTTTCTCTTTGCTCAAGGCTTCTGCTCAGATTCACTGGATTTGGTCTTTTAGCACTTTCTTCCTTTGATCAGATCAAAACGGATGAGAAAGCACGTGGTATATAGCCTTCTACCTAACAATTGACGCAGTAGCCTACTGACAACTCAAACTTATGTAATCATGGAGGGATGTCTGTTGGATATGAGGGAAAAAAATATCTGAGAGCAATATTCTAATTTAAAAAAAACAAAACAAAACAAAATAGGTTCTTAAAATAAAACACTTTAATTTGTTAATATAATTATAAACTGCACTGGCCAAGTAATATGCAAAAATGTTAACATGACATAGGATAATTAGAAAAATTGAAAATCACTTCTGTGACTACAAACAAATTTTGCACCAAAACAGAAAGTGTCACGGTTTTCATTCTGTTTTCTTTGTGTTGTGTTCCTTGGTAGCTTCTAAGTTGTTAATTAGTCCTGTCTTCCTCTGTCCCCTGTCAGTTTGTCACCATGGTTACATTTTGATTTCAGTATTCAGTTCAGGTGTGTTCATTATCTTGTTAGCTCCCTTGTTTGCCCGTGTATTTAAGCCATGTATTTAGTCCTGTTCAGTTCCCTTTCAAGGGAACTCGAGCTGCGTTTGAGACGCGGTGGGAACGCTCTGCGTGATTGCGTCGTGAAGCACGTGTATAATCAGTCCAATGGAACGAAGGAACGTCATCAGTGACGTCACCGACCAGGAAGGTATAAATAACCCTTGAGAACAGATCAAACTAGCTTCTGTTGTCTTCAGCAAGCGCTCTCTGTATATCTGTCCCTGTCATATTTATTGTTGTCTGTCAAGCTCAATATATATATATATAAAATGGCGAATAAGCAAGAATACAAGCGTTGTGTTGTGCCCTGCCCTCGTTTCATCACGGGTGGGGACACACATCTGCTTCGTGTTTTTTGTTTGGGAGTGGAGCATGCCCAGTCAGTTCTCGAGGGAGCTGACTGTGAGCATTGCGTTAAGCTGTCCTTGCGGACGCTCCGCTCTCGCCGGGCGTTCTTCGAGGAGGACGGTTCGGTTCGCGTTCCCCGAGGTGCGGGTCCCGCTGCTGCCGAGGCACAGCGGAGGCTTTCATCTTGGGGTTCGCATATGGATTTAGTAGCGGGGTTTGAGACGGGCCCCGCCCTTTCTCAACCCTTACCTGCTGAATCCGGTGCTTCAGCCCAGGAAGGAGCCCGCTCTGCGGCTTCTCCTCCCCGGGTTGAGGCACCATTGTTGCGGCTATCCAGTTCTGAGGAACTGGATGCTGTGGAAGTTGAACATAATATTGAAGACGAGTGTTCGCCAGCTCGTATTTCGGGGGATGAGGAGCTTATGGAGGTTTTAACTCGTGCTGTTGCCAAGTTAAATATTGAATGGCCAACTGATAATGTTGATATTGTTCAAAAAAAGAGTCTTTTAGATGAACGTTTTTTGCCATCAAAAACACGACCTCCTCGTCGGGAACTGCCGTTTTTTCCCGATCTCCACACTGAGGTGTCGAGATCGTGGATTAAACCAGCATCTTTCAGAGTGCATAGTCCACAAACACTGAACTATAGTAATATTAAAGATATTTCCCACTATGGTTATTTGACGATGCCTCCGGCGGAAGAGACGCTTGCGAGCTATCTCTCTCCCGAGTCATCGTCATCACTGAAAGCCCCGACGTTACCCACCAAGCCATTAAAAGCCACTTCTATGATGGTGGGTAAAGCTTATACGGCAGCAGGTCAGGCAGCAGGATGCTTGCATACTATGTCTATATTGCAAGCGTATCAGGCTGACCTGCTGAGGGACATGGATGATTGTGAGGAAGTTAGTGCTGACGCAATTCGAGAATTGCGTCGGGCGACAGATCTATCTCTCCGGGCCACCAAGGAGACGGCTAAATCTGTGGGCCGTTCTATGGCAGCCCTGGTGGCCACGGAGCGCCATTTATGGTTTAATTTGTCTGATATAAAAGATAAAGATAGATCTGTTCTTCTGGATGCCCCGCTTTCGCCTTCGAGTTTGTTCGGCGATGCTATAAATTGTGTTGTAGATAGATTTACTGAATCTAAAAAACAAGCAGCGGCATTCCAGAGGTTTCTTCCTCGCCGATCCAGTGTCCCAGGGACTGCTAATGTCAAACCAGAGCAGTCCCGACCGTCTTCGAGCTCCTCACAACAGCAGCAGTATAGAGTTCAACAAAAACAAAGCGTCGCCTCTCGGGCTCCGCCACAGCCTGGGGAGCCCAGGGGGCGGCCGCAGTTCAAGTCAGTTAGAGGTAGACAAGATCTGAGGACTGTCATCTCTAAAAAGGCTTGGGACAAGAAGAAGTCCTGACGCCCAAGGTGTCAAAATGTTGAGGGTGGTCCCCTCGGGGGAGGGACGGTTCCGAGGAATCGTTTCTCCTCCGCGCCCTCTGGGGGGCGGTTCTCTGAGGAGAGCCGCAGCGCTGCCACATCGGTTGTTCCCTGCCGGTTCGCCGTTTCAGGGCACCGAGGTGTCAGCGTCCCTGTGCGATCCTCCAAGGAGGGTCGTAGAACGGTCAGTTCGGTTGTTCCCTGCCGGTTCGCCGCTTCAGGGCACCGAAATGTCTGTTCGACTAAATCCAGAGGCCAGTCTCGAGAGGCTGGTTCCTTTAGCAGAATTTCTGGTAGCGTGGAAACTTCTACCAAATATTTCTCAATGGGTCCTGCATGTAGTGGAAAAGGGTTACAGAATTCAGTTCGGGTCGTGTCCGCCCAGATTCCAGGGGGTTCTGCCCACAGTGGTGGACTCCGAGCAGGCTCTGGTTATGGAGCAGGAAGTAATGACGCTTCTTCGAAAAGGAGCTATAGAAAGGGTCTCTCCTCCCAGCAGAGAGTCAGGGTTCTACAGCCGTTATTTCATTGTTCCAAAAAAGGATGGGGGGTTGCGTCCTATTCTAGATCTGCGTCAGCTAAACCGCAGAGTACAGAAACTCAAGTTCAAGATGCTTACGCTCAAACAGATTGTATCACAGATTCAGTCCGAGGACTGGTTTGTGACAATAGACTTGAAGGACGCATACTTCCATGTATCGATTCATCCTCATCACAGGAAGTTCCTGAGGTTTGCTTTCGGGGGCGAAGCATACCAATATCGGGTTCTTCCCTTCGGCCTAGGTTTATCACCCCGCACTTTTACAAAATGTGTGGATGCAGCGCTGGCTCCACTGAGACTCCAGGGCATTCGCATATTAAACTATCTAGACGATTGGTTGATTCTTGCTCAGTCAGAGCAGATGGCAGTTCGGCATCGAGGTGTCGTTCTGGCTCATATAGAAAAGTTGGGGTTACGGCTCAACTCCAAAAAGAGTGTGCTCCTCCCAGCACAGAGGACCACTTTTCTAGGAGTAATTTGGGATTCAATAACAATGCAGGCACGTCTGTCTCCTGCGCGAATATCAGCGATTCTCACAGCCGTAAAAGGGGTAAAACTAGGCCAGTCACTCACTGTCAAACAATTTCAAAGATTATTGGGGCTCATGGCAGCGGCGTCCAACGTAATTACTTTTGGCCTTCTGTACATGAGACCTTTGCAGTGGTGGCTCAGGACCAGGGGGTTTTCCCCGAGGGGAAATCCGTTTCGCATGATCAAGGTCACGCGGCGATGCCTTCGTGCTTTGGTCATGTGGAAGAAACCTTGGTTCCTCGCCCAGGGCCCAGTGTTGGGGGTGTCTTGTCGACGCGTAACGCTTTCGACAGACGCTTCCCTCACGGGGTGGGGCGCAGTCATGAGCGGACGCTCAGTGTCAGGTCTTTGGCGGGACCATCATCTGTCTTGGCACATAAATTGTTTAGAAATGATGGCCGTATTTTATGCTCTGAAACACTTCCTGCCAGACCTGAGAGGCCACCACGTGTTGGTCCGCACGGACAACACGTCGGTGGTCTCATACATCAACCATCAGGGGGGTCTGAGGTCTCGACCACTGTGCAAGCTGGCTCATCAGATCCTCCTATGGGCCCAGGGGAAATTACTGTCCCTCAGGGCAGTATATATTCCGGGGCATCTGAATGTAGGAGCAGATATTCTGTCAAGACAGGGGCTGAGGCCCGGGGAGTGGAGGCTTCACCCCGATGTGGTGGAGCTTCTGTGGGAGAAATATGGGCGAGCCCGAGTCGACCTTTTCGCATCATCAGACTCAACCCATTGTCCTCTTTGGTTCTCCCTCACACATCCAGCCCCTCTCGGACTGGATGCAATGGTGCAGGTGTGGCCGAGGCTACATCTGTACGGGTTCCCCCCAGTATCTATGCTCCCGGGAGTTCTGGAGAGAGTTCGCCGGGAAGGGGCTCATCTACTATTAATAGCTCCGTACTGGCCAACCCGAGTTTGGTTCTCGGATCTGGTTTCACTTCTGGACGGCTCTCCGATGGAGATTCCCGTCAGGAGGGACCTGCTGTCCCAAGCAAAGGGCACGATATTTCACCCTCGCCCAGAGTTGTGGAAGTTGTGGGCTTGGCCTCTGAGGGGGCCCAGCTCATAGAATCTGGTCTCTCGACTGAGGTCGTTGAGACCATCCTTCAATCCAGAGCTCCTTCCACGAGGAAACTTTATGCTTTGAAATGGAAACTATTTTCTACATGGTGTAGAGATCGTAATTTGAATCCTGTTAACTGCCCTATTGGTACAGTTCTCGATTTTCTACAAGACCGTTTCTCTGCTGGATTATCTCCTTCCACCTTAAAGGTGTACGTAGCGGCTATATCTGCATATCATACCCCTCTGGCGGGTACTTCAGTTGGGAGAGATCCTCTAATTATTCGTTTTCTCCGTGGCACTTTGAGGTTGAGACCTGTATTGCACTCTAGAGCACCGGCATGGGATTTGGCCATTGTACTTGAGGGTCTGGCTTTGGCTCCCTTCGAGCCCATTGAGGAGGTTTCAGAAAAGTTCCTTACTCTAAAAACTTTATTTCTTCTTGCTATTTCCTCTATCAAGAGAATTGGTGATTTACAAGCCTTGTCGGTGGCTCCATCGTGTCTGGAATTTGCACCTGGTATGGTGAAAGCATTTCTTCACCCTAGACTGGGTTACATTCCTAAGGTCCCTACTAATGTTGGGGGCCCAATTGTGCTGCAGGCCTTTTATCCTCCACCATTTAATACCCCAGACCAGGAAAACCTGAATCTGTTATGCCCTGTGCGGGCGTTGGATGCTTACGTCCACAGAGCTGCCCTGTGGCGTAAATCGGAACAATTATTTGTCTGCTTCGGAGCACCTAAGAAAGGGTGTCCTGCATCAAAACAGATTATGAGTAAGTGGATAGTTGAGGCTATTTCACTGGCATATGAAGCGGCCGGACAGCCTTCACCTTTGACTGTTCGGGCCCATTCTACGAGGAGTATGGCTGCCTCTACGGCTTTAATTTCGGGAGTTTCCCTTTTAGACATTTGTAATGCGGCAGGATGGTCCTCCCCGCATACGTTTGTGAGATTTTATGACTTGGACCTCTCCACTCCTGGGGTCAGGTTGCTTGCTTCTTAGTATGCTCAGGGTACTTCATACAGAACAGGCACATCGTCCATTATGGCTGAGTGGGTATGGGGTTCCCACCGCGTCTCAAACGCAGCTCGAGTTCCCTTGAAAGGGAACGTCTCAGGTTACGTATGTAACCCTGGTTCCCTGATAGGGAACGAGACGCTGCGTTCGCCTGCCATACTTCCTGCTTGCCTTGATCGACTTGCTTCAGGTTTATCAGAAGCTAGTTTGATCTGTTCTCAAGGGTTATTTATACCTTCCTGGTCGGTGACGTCACTGATGACGTTCCTTCGTTCCATTGGACTGATTATACACGTGCTTCACGACGCAATCACGCAGAGCGTTCCCACCGCGTCTCAAACGCAGCGTCTCGTTCCCTATCAGGGAACCAGGGTTACATACGTAACCTGAGACGTTATCTGTCATTAGCCCTATTCACACGGGATTAGTATTACCTGGTGAACTTTAGTTATTTGTAATAATTGCGGAGGTTGTCTGTGATCTTAATCCCGTGCGAATCGGCCATGTCTGTAATTTGTAAAGTAAAAATCCCCCCCTGCAAATTATCTACCATATTTCCCCAAAAAATCCTCCAAAAGGTCCTGTGATAATTTTAGTCCCGTGTGAATGGGCAAATCCTCTGTGATTTGGCCAGGATTTGGTCGTTTATCATTTTTTTCAAGGTTTTTGTTTCCTGTGCGCCTTTTTATCTATCTTTCGCGAAGAATGGGGGCTGCGATGGAGTGTTTTGATAGTATTTTGGGTGCTGGGTCATATCTCTATACAGTGTATAGGGGGAGGGGGGGTCCCCAGATAATACTAATCTTGTGCGTATTGGGCTATTGTTGCTATTTAATGTTTTTTCTGTTCTTGTTTTTTAATTCCTGAGAAACCTGAGTAATTCTGTAAGTTTGAGTTTGTTATCAATAAAGACTGCTGCACTTAGATCCAGTTTCATCTCTGCTGCAACCAGCCTGTGACAGAAAGTAATGGTTGTGCAATGTTGACTTTCGTGAATGGTGCCAGAATACTGTACATGCAGCCAATGGGAATCCATCTCTATATGTGTAAGTCCTCATAGCAACAAAGTCTAGTGATGTTTTAATCAAATTAACTGAAACTATTTGGAAACCCTGTGCACACCTTTATTATTTTTCGCTGTTTTAGCTAACTTAGTATTATAATCCATGTTTATGTTAGCCAAAATGTGTACTGTATTGACAAGGACAACAGCCCTAAATGTCAGCGCAGACTATGACAACTAGACATGCCCTGTGAAGACCTTGTCGACACTAGAGCTATCAGCACAGATCCTCAGCAAAGACCATAAGAACCAGACAAGTCCTCTGCACAGACCCCTATGGCCAGCTTTGACTCCTCCCCACCATATGCTGGCGTGATGTATCCTAATCTTTAAGCAGAAGGAACTGGATGAAATATTCTGAATGATATCAATCAACAATCTGACTTGTGATGCAGCCTGGAATCATAACCACACCATATTGGTTAATGTGGCCAGAGGAGAACTGGTTCCCCCAACTGAGCCTGGTTTCTCCCAAGGTTTATTTTCTCCATTCTGTTACAGATGGAGTTTGAGTTCCTTGCCACTGTCGCCTCTGGCTTGCTTAGTTGGGGGTCGCATAAAATTCAGCAATATAACTGATTTGACTGTACTGACACAATTGGATGAGAACTGAACTGAGCTGAATGATGATATAACCATTTTCTAGCTGCTTTATAGCTGAATTAAATTTATTTCATATTTGATGATCTTTACAGTTACTGAACTAAATCAACACTGAACTGAACTGAACAATTAAAATATTTTCTTTTTAGAGCTGCTTTACAGTAGAATTGAACTGCATTGAATTTGCATCATTATTTTCCTGTTTTATCACTGTAAAGCTGCTTTGAAACAATGTGTATTGTATAAAGCGCTATATTAATAAAGCCAACTTAACTTCTGCAGTGCTTGAGCATTGATCAGCTAATCATGATAATTGTTTTGATGTGGTCAATTATTTAGCAATGTGTAACTGAGCGTCTGCTATTCATTCAGATTCTCAAGACATCAGAAAGTGTGAAGAATGATGATAAAAAAAAAAAAAAAAAAAACTGACTTCCCCACCAATTTCCCTCCCCTATGCCTGCAACGCATCAATTGAGAGCTGCTTGTCTTGACTGTTAAGATCCATTCTTTACAACAAAATCAGTGGGTTGTCGAACTGTCAGACATGTTGTAAAGTGTGGACTCACGTCAATGGCATCTCGTTCAAAGATCCTGAGCTGGAGGAAAAGCTCTAGTTTGATCTTCCGTTCCTGAAACAGCTCCTCCATCTGAGCCTGGGCCTCGTCCAGCTGCTGCAGGACACTCTCAATGTGAGCCATCGAGCTGTTGTGAGGAGTCTTATTGCTGGAGATTGCAGAGTCTCTGCAGTCAGAAAGAAGAGCATGTACAAGTATAAGAGACAAGATCTGATCTCCATTGAAGTATACCATTTAACTTCAATGAAGCGTGTTAGGAATTGAATCAATTAAGTGTGTGAGTGTGTTACTGTGGTTTACAGTAGGAGTTGCAGCTCTATGTTCTCATATTAACGAAAATATTTATTTAAAGACAAGTCTAATTTAGTTTTATTTAACAGTGTATGTGCCCCGTGTCAATTTTAAATTGGTATATTTAATAAACTGTACTATACTATATAGAAAATCAGCCTGAATGTTTATATTATTGCAAAATATAAATTGTAGTATTGCATATCTCTCTATAAAGTTGGATACGTAGGTATTTCCAACTTTACGCACATACATTCAGTATACTAATGCAAAGAGATATATACTGTATACCATATTAGAAAATTGTAACTGCTTCTTTATATTATCACATAATGTAACTATTATCGCCCAGCTCTAATCTGCTAAATACGACTATAAGGCATGAATATAAATCTATTATAAACATTAACTTCATGATTTTCTGTAAAGCTGCTTCGAATCAATGTGTATTAAGAAAAGCACTATACAAATATTGACTGAGATGGATAAACTGTAAATGTGTGTGTAATTTTGTGTGTACAAAACAGAGTAGGTCAGGTGTTGTTTTTTACTATCCCAGCTGGCATGTGACCAACCTTAAGCACTGAAATGTGGTTGACATAATGTTAGGTGGCTCAGTTTTGAAAACAAATAATAATAAATGAAACAATGTTGTAAATAGCTTTATAATTAAAAAGATGAACAAAATCCTTATAATTAAACATTCAATTTTTTAATTTTGCTAAATTCAACAGTGAATTTGGGCAGACTGTGGAATCTCTGTAGATATAGAACTGAATAATGGATGTGTTAGAGTAACAGATTTACAGGTGTTTCACCACAGTTTCTTCAAAATAAGATAAGTTGAAATAAAAGATTTGTAAGTTGTTAGTGTTTGTGACGTGCATGGTTTTGCAGCCTGCTAAATTTGCTCTATTAATAAAACCTGAAAAACCTGCATTGGTTTCACTAGTTTCATAAAGTGACCAAATAATCGAACAAAAATGGAAAAAGCATCTGTGGGGTTAGAGTTTAGTAATTATAATTAATACAACAGACGTCAATGGGATGCCAAGGCCATTACATGATGTGCATATGTGTTTGTGTTTGTCAGAATTCTCATGACAACAAGTGAACGTCACTTTTTTTCCACTTAACTAATGTTTTCTCATTGGCCAGTACCTGAGCTGCTGGATGAGATCCTCTCCTTCTTTAATAACATTGACGGTGACCTGCAGGGTGGTTTGCTGTTGCTGACCAAAACGTTTGATCAGCTCCTGCACTGCCTCGACTGACTCAGCATAAACATCATCCAGCAACTCCTTCTGAAGTTCCTCCAACCATGTCCACAGCTGCAGAAGAATGACATCATCACCAGCCAATCAGATTAGCAACTTCGCAATGTTATGATCTGTGTAGATCCATGGGTCTCTTCAAACAAATAACAATCGTTCTAAAATTAAATATCAAAATGCACAAACATGACAATACAAACAGCCAGACGCACTTAGGCTGCCATCGAACGGCTGGTGTTGTTATTTCCTGTGAAAGGCCTTCGTCTTTTGTGAGCTCACAGGATTAGCCATCTGCCTGTGTTGGCATGTCATAGAGTGTATCTCTTGCCACAGCAGGCCATGCTTAGTCCTTCCACACCTCCCCATTGTCTTTTTCCATCTCCACCTTTCTCTTTTTCCAAAACTCCAGCCTTCATCCCTTTATCATTACTCATCCCGTTATAAAACACACTCTCAGAAACAAAGATGTCTGCATAACCCAGCCTGCTACATATAGCAGATGGCTAACATTACGCCATATGGAGGCATTAAAGAGAGCATTGTTTGTTCGTATTAAGTATGTCATGAATATACACACTGTCTACTCATTATCATTTTGAGGAGTATAGATAGACCGGGAGAAAATAGATCTGAATTTATAAGTAGATAAATGATACATATTTGAGATCCAAAAAACAAACAAACAAAAAAAACACTAACCGTAACAAAGCTCATGTTTAAAATTTGCAAGTGGGATACTACTATACAGTATATATATATATATATATATATATATATATATATATATATTGCATATGAATTAATTATATTAATAATAATGACATTCTGGGTCAGGTTCAAACCCATATTATTCACATGTGACAACCACTATGCCATGGCTTCAACTTTTCATAAATTGTTCTAAACCTGTCCTGTATTTTTCAAGTATATTTTTTAAGTAAGATTGTGTACATACCTGTTACATAATATTCAGAAATATTCAAACCTACATTACTCACATGAGCACCCTATTTTGCGCCCTATCTTGCACCCAGCGCAATTGACTTTGTAAACAGACGCATGTATCATACCTATTTTGCATCCGCGCACAGCGGACTTTTCCCTCCACAGACGCACGTCTGTAAATTTGGGAATGAACTTGCGCTCCCGGGGGCGGTTCAGCGAAAAGAAGTGGCGTGTTCCAGCGCAAACGTTCCCTGGTGCTATTTTGCAGGTTTAGAAAACAATTCCACCACTGACCAGGAAAAACCTAGTCTAAAGTCAGTGGCGCGTTGCGCATGTTATTCAAATGCTATTTTGAGGGCGCATGCTTGGCCATAATGTAGCGTGTGCACAACGCACATCCACTTTGATTCTCTCATCTACACAGAAGCAGCAGTTTTCATTTTTGCAAATCATAGGCTACATTATTACAAGGAAATGTCCAATGTGGAAAGGGACAATGTGTAACTTTTTAGGTATTTTATTATCTAAAATGAATATTTTTATTCATAAATATGTCCTCAATGGTGTACAAATACCTCTGCTAATTATCGGACTTATCCTCGTAAACAAATAATTTATTATCTTTATATACATGGGACGGTTTGGTCCACGGAGGCTTCCATGTAGTTCCGCCATCTTGAAAAACTATAATAGCAGAGAGGGACAAAAAGTACTAGGCCAACGCGTTTCCACAACGCGTTTTTTCGTTCAGAGCCATCATCACGTGACTGAAACCAGCAGAAGCGGAGGAGCAGAGCAGTGAGAGGCGCTTGTCACTGCCCTGGCAAGTTTAAAAGGCTGCACTGTACGGTTATTTATAATGGAGGAGTCCATACATATGCTGAGTCACAGGATAAGGAGTCCTCATCGTCGAAAAAGTCCAAAATAGACCATAAAAGGAAACGTGAACGGAGATAAAAAATAAAAAAAAGGGTTAATGTCGGGATAGCTTTTTCCAGGTGGACAGAGCTAATGCAGGAGAAAGCTTTCAAAAGAGACGTTGAAGTTGCCTACTTTCTTCTCGACAGGCATAGCAAGTCAATGTTACGTTCTTAATTACAAGCTTTTTTTCATTGCTTGGTTGTGTACTTTATTATATAATACAGGGCCGCGGGAAGTGGGGTGCAGTACTCCCTGTTTTCACAGAATTGTAAATGCAACGCATATGTTCATTAACATTTATTCATTTTTAGCATTTAGTCATTTATTTGTAATTAAAGGGATAGTTCACTTTGAAATAAATTTTTGGTATGTTTTAGCTTACCTCAAGGGCATCCAAGATGTAGGTGTCTTTTTTTCCGCAGTAGTTTCAATTTTGATATTTTTAGGTCAAACCGTTCTTGTCTGTCAGTCATATAATGCAGGTCTATGGTCATTATCTCAAAACACAAGCACAGAGTCCAAATTAAAACAATTCCCCGTCGTCCAAATTAAACAATTCCCCATCGTAAGTACACATTGATGGTCTAAGACACGAAACGAGCGGTTTGTGTGAGAAAACGAACAGTATTTATATCGTTTTTACCTCTTATACGCAGCCATGTCCGAGTGATCTGATCTGACGTGTGCGCAGACTGGTGCATAGATATATACACACTAGATGTCGCCTTGTCTACGGCAGTTCATTGGAACGAATGTCTTTTGGAGTGTTACGTAATTTTGTGTGCGCGTCGAAAGAATTTGTCCGCAGCTAAAAAAAAAAAAAAAAAAAATATCCAGAGCTATGAGCGCAAGTCATAGACTGTAAAAAATATGGACAAAGCGTCAGTGACGTCACCCATAGACTTCTGAAGAACGGTTTTGAGGCTTTGTGTTCATTTCTATTTCCTGTTGCTTTGCAGCCTCTTTGATTGTAGGCTATATGACACTGTAAACAGCCCAATAACCCTTTTCTTTAAACTAAAGGATTAATTTATGTCCCGTTGACCGGTCCATTGCATTACGAATAAAAGCAGAATCAATAAAGTCCAAAAATGTGATGTGAAGTCCGGTTTGAGTGTGTGCGCTGTTTGAACAAGTGTTCTCACTGATAGGCTACGCTTGTGTGATTCGCGGAGTTTTGACGAGTTTTATAGTCTTGATATTGTTTCTTATTCAAAAGTGGTGACGACGAATTTCAAAAGTGAAATTCCTAAACAATGTCCCTTTAAAGGGAATGTGAGATGACCTTCTGATTGGTTTATTTCACGTTACGCCCAAACCACACCTATGAATAATGCAGCTACTTCAGACCAACCCATTTAAAATTTGCGTCGAGATCTGCCCACAAAGTTACTTGCGTTTCGCGTTTGATACTTGCGTTTCAGATCGTTAAAATAGGGCCCCGTGACTCAAAGTCTCTGGAGCATGTAGGATAACCACTACCAGTGCTTCACATTTTGGATGTCTCCCTCAGTCATTGGTCATGCCAAATTCAAGTCTTGCAGCCTATAGTAATGAGCTGATGAATGGAATCAGGTGTTTTTTAAAAACTCTTTCAAAACTTATACTGTATTTTTCAAGTACATTTTCAAATACTGTGCGTATACCTGTTACATAATATTCAGGAAAACAATTATGTTGCAATTATAATTTCAACTTTGAAAGTTTTTTATATACACACACTTTTACACACACTTTTTAACCACAAATGCTCGTCTTGCATGTCCACGACTTCACGCATTACGTTGAAAAGTTTAATGTAGGGTAGGGCGAAAAACTCCATTTCATTTTCTCCTCAAACTTCAAAATCGTCTAACATCGTTGTTTTACCTTTTATTTTGTTTATTTTTTTGTAAAGGGTGTTTGATTTAGTCTTTGCACGTTCGCTTTGTAAACACTGGGTGGGTAATGTGTGGCGCATCGCAGCTAGTGCAAGATGAGCATTTGTGGTTAAAAAGTTTAGAAATGTTTATTTATTTTAGGAAATGACCGATCATTTCGCTAGATAAGACCCTTATTCCTCGGCTGGGATCGTGCAAGGCCCTTTCATTGAAATGGCTATTTGGACCTTCAACCCGTTGATAACCGTTGAAGACCACTGTATGGAGAAAAATCCTGTAATGTTTTCCTCAAAAACCTTAATTTCTTTTCGACTGAAGAAAGAAAGACATTAATATCTTGGATGATTTGGGGGGGGGGGAGTAGATTATCAGGAAATTTTAATTCTGAAGTGAACAAATCCTTTAAATGATTAATTAATAAAATAATATTGTGGGTCAAGTTCAAACACATGAGTATTTTGTACTCACATTATACTCAATGTGTCCAGAGCATGTGTGATAACCACTATACCATGGCTCCAAATTATTAAACTTTCTAAAAAGTCCAAGAAACTGTCCAAGACTGTGAATGTTAAATCATATTCTGGAACATATTTCTGTCTAGTAGAATACAGGCACAACCCACACATATCAACACCCACCAACACCAACTCTTACTCTCTTCCAAGACTTACCTCTTTGCTGTGAGTGTGGAAAGCCACAGACATGTCGAGCAGGACTTTACGCTGTTCAACACGTCTTACGAAATCCTGAATCCGGTCCTCCAGCTGATGTGCGGCCTGGTAGATCTCCTCAGGGTCACACTCGCCTGTCTGAGCCAGCTGCTCTGCCGCCTCCAGGAGTTTATCTGCATTTGTGTAGGTGTTCTGAGAAACACGCAGCAGTTTGGATGTTAATATGCATTTGACTAATTTCTGAGGTGGCCTAAAATCTTTTGAATCTGGGAGGAGAACAGTAGATAGCCAGATGGACAGCAGCCAAAACGATGCTCTTACATCTGTTCCTCCTTACCTGAGCCACTTCTTCAAAGTCCTCGTGACGTTTCTGTAATGCTCGAGCCCTGTGCAGAGACTTCCCCACTCCTGTGTGCTTACTCAAGAACGCCTCGCCATGGTTTTCAATCCAGTCTAGAACCTGCGAGAAGAAGAACATAACCATATGTTGCTGAGAGGGTCAGAAGAACCACCAACTGCCTCATAAAAAGTCGTCCAAAATGAGTCATGATAGTATACACATATTTCAGCTGAGGATTGTGTCAAAACCAATGTGAAAATACATCAAACAACATTTATTTGTTACTACTGTAAAATGTCATTAAAGTGTAGTGTATACACTTAGGACCTAATATTTTGAAATAAATTAAAGGTACACTATGTAACTCTTGTGGTTAAAAAACAAAATTGCATGCATTTTGTGGAAGAACATTGTTTTGGTTGTGCTTTGGCTCTGCATGACTGTGCAAATGAATATAAGCCTTCACAACAGACATACTTTACAAGGAACTATCTGTTTATACTAACTACTTTATCTGTTCAATAAAATACTTTACTCACTTGTTGAGCAATAAAAACACCATATCTGTGTCGCTTTTACAACATTTCAAATGCCTGTTCTCGCCATCTCCGACAAGCCAAGCCAATGTTGATTCTCATTTTATTACAAGCTTTGTCGTGTTCTCTTTTTGCCAGCAGATTCTCCTCTGTTTAGCTTTTTTTGAAATGGGTTATTCACCAGAGGTTTAATATTTAGCTGCTCCATGTCAACATGTATCGCTAGTAGTGCCACCTAACCTATGACAATCCCACACCATAAATATATCTAAGTAGCCGGAGCAACTTTTCTTTATTTATGGATATGACAAGACACGCACGGGCGAGTGACGCATGCATGCATTTTCCCATGAAAACCATCCTGCTAGGTCTAAATGATAAACACTTAAAATAAGCTTACCATAGTGAATCGGGGTAAGACAAAAAAAAAAATATATATAGTTTTGAAAGAAGGATTGATGTATTGACTCACTATTTAAAAAACAAAAATAATAATAAATAAATAAATAAATAAATAAATAAATAAATAACATGGCATCTCCATCCAAGGCTTCCACACCTTTTGACCTTTTGACCACCATTTTTAAAAGTCATTGCATAAAGATCACACAAAGAGCAATTTCTGTATGATGAAAATAATCTCTACAGAAATCTCCATGACTTTTAAAGGTTTTATACATTTCCATAACTCCTCAATGGCTTTTAAAATCCCTATATTTCCAGGTTTCATGTAACTTTTAAAACAAAACAAAACAGAATAAAACCATTGCAGTTTCAGCATTCCCTGAACTTTTCCAGACTGTGGGAGCCCTGCAAATGAATTTCCCATTCCATTTTCAGCCATTCATGATTACAGGATATGTTTAAATGCCATTGCAAAATATATGACACTTTCTAGCAGTTTCTAGCAAAATAAAACATTTTGAGGAGAGTGAAACATTTTTCAGAAATCAGTCATTTAGTTTAATTTCTTTTATAATAACAGTGGATGCTAAGACTAATTTGCCACTGTTTTACTCTAGGGGTTTTGTAAGGGTTCCTATGACTTGTATAGCATGATGCTAATAGTACCAACATCATGGGTTTGACTCCTTTCATGGGAATACACGATATGATAAAACATAAAACAAATTAATAGATAAAATATAAATTATATTTGAAATCCACTGTTTGTTGCTTTGGCTAAACACATCTATCAAATTCATAAAATTGTAAAAGAGTTGAACTGCATTTGTAGTGTAGAACCAGCAGGGGGCAGCAGGAGTCACTGCGACAGCTCAACACCTCTATAAACATCAGCACTATACACGCAGTGAGGTCATCCTGCAGATTAGGCAAGCAAGACCCTGATGCTGTTGTCCGAGTTCAATAATGGTGTCTTTTATAGAAATTTGACTAATTGGGTATTTTCTGTTGTTTATCACAGATTTGCATGAGCATCTGAATGCATATGCAATAGGCTATTTTACTAATAAAACATATTACAAATGCGTTTAGGTTAGTATTAAATGTTTTATTAAACATTTGAAATCTGCAAGATGGAGCAGTCTGAGTATGAAAGCTTTCTACCCGTCTCAAAAGAGCACACTGCGAAACACAGTCCTCTGCTCATGCATATTTCATTATGCCACCTTTGATCTGGCTCAATGTGCCACATTCAGAGCTGTGTGTGTGTGTGTGTGGTGGCATCTGTCAGCACATGTGTGCACGCGTGTGATTAGAAGAAATCATTTGTCGTGCAGATGTTGAGTCTCCTGCTCACGTGGCTTTTTTTTTCTTCTTTTTTTTTTTCGATGTCTGGAAGGTTTAGAGGTCCCCTATGCCTGCATCATTTTATGGGGCAAACCCTCAACATAATGTGCCTGCTGAACACGGTTACCATGACAACTGATACTGAATGCGTCAGAGAAAAAAAGACAAAGGCTACGTTCAGACTGTCAGTCCAAATCCGATTTTTGTGCATATCCGATTGAGATCAGATCAGGTTTCTCATGCCACGTAAAATGTAAACATCAGACGTTGTTATAGGAAACATGCTGAAAGTTGCTGCCGAAACAAGGGAGGCTGTTGTTGTTGCAAAGTGAAAGAGATAGAGACACAATTGGATGTTGTTGTAAAAGATATGACAGAATTTTTCAGAATTATCTATCCATTTAAAATGTCTTACTTGAAAAAGAAAAATGGAAATATTTCATCCCAAAAAATACTTACAAATCCTCATGTTGTTCCAAACCCATATGCTTTTATTAAAAATCTTTGTATAGATCCTTACCATAAAACCCCAGTTCACAGTAACCAGAGGCTGTGTCAGGCACCAAAAATGACAAAAAGCACAATAAAAGAACCATAAAAGTAGTCTATACAATTGGAATAAAGTGCACATGCTATATGGACAACTGGTGCTTTTTATCCTTTTTGTATGAGGAGAAAAAATCTCTTTTTATTTATTTCACAGTAAAAATAACAGCATAGAGGTTCGCAACAACATGAAGGTGAGTACGTAATGGCAGTTTTCATTTTTGTTGAACTATCCCTTTAACAATTTAATGCAGTGGTGCCTAAAATCTCCCTTTCAAATTTATATTCTATTCTCAACTGAGCAGTGAAATCCTATTTCAAACAGACATGAACTCACTTTATATTCAACATAACGATGCCTCACAGGCATTCATATGCTGCCATTTTTCAATAAAGATAATCAGAAAAAAAGAAGAGATTCAACCAGATGCACCTCATGAGCAGGATTCATTTTAATGCCACATTATCATATATATTATATTCATACACAAACTTGATAATCAGTTTGTGTTTTATGACATTACATTATATTAAGGATGTTTTTTGTAGTTGTTTTACAATCGCCCACACTGTGACATTTCATTCATTTGGTAATCCTTTACAATAAGGTTTCATTAGTTAACATTAGGGCTGTATTCTTCCAGTCGATTAGTCGATTATTTGGTCGATACGTTCTGGCTCGACCAAAATTCTGATTGGTCGATTTTTTGCCGCGTTCATTGCATTAGTTTTGTCGCGTTCATTTACCGGTAATCAGTTTTGCCGCGTTCATTTCATCAGTTTTGCCGCGTTCATTTCATCAGGTGGAAAGCACTAATTGCTAATGGGGGTGTTTTCAGAGCACCCCTGTTTCACAGGTAACAGTCTGTCTTCAGAACACCCCCCTTGTTTTCACTTCTTTTGGATTAGCCCAACTCACCGGAGAAGACGGACAGATTGAAGAAAGTAGGCTACTAGAAGGTTTGCTGAATATTACTTGATCTGGTTTGTTTAATAAATATTATTTTTTTATTAAAGTGGACGTGCCTTTTGTGTTTAAGAGTAAAAGCTTTAAGTTAATAGTCTATTCGTGTCTCAGCCGCGAAGCTGAGCTCCTATGTTCAGCCCATAGACTGTAAAAAATAGGTTCAGCCTCACTCTGCGAGCTGCACAGAGCGGCTGAAATTATAGAGTCTGTCAGTTATTATAATACATATGACAGAAACAATTGTCTAAATTATGTTACATATTCCTCAAAAGTTGTCATGATATCACTAGTTGACAACATAGTACTATTTTCGGAAATCATAGGCTATGATATTGCGCAGGTGCACGTGATGCAACGCTGTCAGAGCCGACAGACTCGTGTGTCAGACTCATTTCAGTGCACATTAATTACGTCAAAAACGATTTAATACTGCAAATAGCCTACTAGTTTTTTTTATGTTTATTTATAATTCATTTAGGCGGACAACAAGGCTACCAAGTACTGCGCACAGTGCGCAGCTAATTAATTTAACGTTTTTTTTCTAACGTAATTTTTAGTCGATTTTAGTCGATTTTTAGTCGAAAACTTCAGGACTTAAGTCGACCAAGATTTTCTTTGGTTGAGTACAGCCCTAGTTAACATTAGTACATTAACAATAACATGAACTAACAATACTTCTACAGCATTTATTAATCTTAGTTAATGTTAATTTCAACATTTACTAATACATTATTAAAATAAAAAGCTGTATTTGTTCATATTAGTTAATGCACTGTGAACTAACATGAAAAACAATGAATTACATGTTTTATTAACTAACATTAACAAAGTTTAATAAATACTGTAATAAATGTATTGCTCATTGTTAGTTTGTGGTAGTTAATACATTAACTAATGTTAACAAATGAGACCTTATTGTTAAGGGTTACCATTTATTTATATGACTAAGCACAAGCGGCAACCTCCCTGTCTCTCTCTTGAAACCAACACGGAAGTGAATTAAACGGCAATTCATCAACTGGCCGCTTGAGGCTGGCTGCAAAAGTGAGTCAAATCTGCATCTCTCCCATGTTGAAATGCCCAACTTTACAGCAGAAAAAAACATGTTTACAGCCTGGAGCAAAAAGTGGCTTTGGTCTATACAGCTAATTTTGCCCTTCATGACAACTGTGAGGGGGGTAAGATTTTGTATAACTCATCCGTTTAAATTATATTAAGCCTTACATTTCTGCATAGGGTGTGTCCACTTTTGAGTGACAGGTGGATTCCCGCTGCTGTGGTCATTAGTCATCATTAGCCATTTGTCTGCTGTCTGTTAGCCATCACATTACCTGGCTTTTAGCTTTTAGGCATTACCTGAGGTTTTTTTTTACCTCAGCTCTTAGTCTGACTGTAAAAATAAATAAATTCGGGAGTGACGCGCTGCCAAGATGGCGACGGTCGGCCCCGCCCACTTTAGGCTTCAAAAAACGGTCTTCAGAAACCTACGGGTGACGTCACGAACACCACGTCTATTTTTTTTTTACAGTCTATGACTACGCATAAATTAAATATTAAACTGGCTTATTAACTTTTGCATAAAAAAAAAAAAAAGTCAAAAGTTCGGGGTCGTACGATTATTATTATTTTTTTTAAATCTCTCATGCTCCTAAAGGCTGCATTTATTTAATTAAAAATATGGTAAAAAATTGTTATATTGTAAAATATTATTACAATTCAATAATAACTTTTCTACTTTAATATATATATATATAAAAATATATATAATCCTTTGATGGCAAAGCTGAATTTTCAGCAGCCATTAGTCTTCAATGTCCTTCAGACATTATTCTAATATGCTAATATGGTGCTCAAGAAACATTTAGATACATTTAGATAAACACTATTTAAATAAAAAATATTTTGTTACATTATAAATGTAAATGTCTTTACTGTCACTTTTGATAAATGCAATGCATATATATATATATATAGCCCTAACCCTAACCCTAACCCTAACCCTAACCCTATTAGTCTTTTTTGGTTCAATGGGTAAAATTATGTGCGACTGTTGGAATCTGACCTAAATTGAGCAAGAGAAGGCAGAACAAAATCACAGCAAGTAAGAAGTAAAATTCAGTGGGAACAGGCATGTGGGGGATGAAACTTGTGGGAAGTGGGTGAGAGTGAAAAAAACAAGAAAAAAAACACACACAGATGTCTAGTGAAACGCTCTGACACCTCATACAATCAGCACATCTCTCACTTCCCAAATAAGAATGATTAAATAAATCCAACTGAAACTATACCAACAGTATTTGCAGTAGTATGTGTATAAAGTATAGTTAATTACGAATAATGGCTCGTTTCCACTGAGCGGTACGGTACGGTCAAGTACAGTACGGTACGCAATTATTTCCGTTTCCACTGTCAAAAGTTGTGAATGGTACCAAAATGCCGAACCGTCGCGTACCACTTTTTAGGTACCCTTCCGTTGGGGTACCTAGCAAAGTGGTATGGTACTAAAGGGTGGAGCTAGACTCAGTGCAGAACGTTGACTGGTTGACAGAGTATCGTCAATTGCGCGTGCTACAAGGGGAATGACAACATAAGAAGCGCCATTTTTTTATATACAGTTGAAATATAATACTACTGTTTTTGTGTCACGAAATGTAGTTTTAAGAGTTTTTCAGGCGAGAATGTAGTTGTTTAAAGCTCAAATCTGTGGTTTATTTATAAAGATTTATGAAAATTTGATCCAGGTTGTGAGATCCAGGCGATCACCGGGCGCTTGGCGCTCATGTACCCCGTCTGGAACAGCCTTTCCTCGGCTAGTCGTTCTGACGTTTGCCCCTGACTCTGACGTCTCTGTAGTGGTTAAACATGAGATATAATTCATCTTGTATATCTAACGGGCGATATTTGGTCTCGTGAATCTATAATTTGTTCCCTGGCCAATCGTTTTGGCTGAGGGCTAAGTGAAGTTTCATAACTTTATATATTTAAGCTATTTAACTTCACCGTTGTAAGATTAGACTAGAGCGCCGACTGTTTGACCAGAGACAATTTATATAAGAGACATGCCACTTCCTCAATCCTCAATCCAACTATATAAGTAAAACCCGTAACGGCAAAGATGGCGGTTGTATGCACATGTCCCGCCCCTCCCGCTGGAAAGCCAATCATCTGCTTTTAACAGTCAAGCCGGGAAACATTTAAGCCTATCGTCTGGTTCCACTGACGCATGCGCACAGTTGAGGTTTTGCGACAGCGGAGATGATTTGGCGACAGCGAGTTGTGGTGTGTGCAAGATCAGATGGAATCCACATGGAAGAGGGTGATAACAACGCGAAGGCACCAGACTACCAAGGTAGTTAAAGCATTTTATATCGACCACAAATATGTTACCTTACATTCTAAGTAAAAGACAAAATATGTCTTATTTGATCGGTGAGTAATGTAGATGAACTGCTGCGCTTGTGACAGGGCGCATATTTAACTGAAAGAACAAGCAGAGAGAGAGAGAGCCCCGGTCGCGCGCGCACTCTCTCTCTCTCTCTTCGGTACACTGATAAAACAAATGACATTGAGCATTTGTTTAAGTGCTTGGCACAACACCGGCATTCTGGATAGAGACGTAAATGAAGTTGGTGTCGTGAACCCTTGCGCATGCGTAGTAAAAATATAACCTGTGGGGAAAAAGGCGTTTTAAACCTTATTTTGGGGCAAAGTCATCAAACTTTTTCAGCGATTTTTATCATATTTTACTGATGTTTCTATACATGCAGTTTTTATGTCCCGGTGACCAGTGAAAGTGCAGTTCTGACTCTCTGCCCATTCATTTAGATAGGAGCCTGGTCTTGTTAGTCCGAAATAGCTGCCCGGAGGCGTTGCCAAGATGGCGGCCGAGTGGCACGACTTGCCTAAAAGGATTTTGGTTTGACTGAATTGTTTGCTTTATTTCTTATTGTATAGCTTCTTGTACCTTTTACTTATACTTTTATAATGGCTATTATTGATAAAACTGAAATTTAACAAAAAGAGACTGGGTTAAGTTTTGTCATTTAAAATTTTAATACAGTGAAGATGATCACAGTAATGTTGTTTACTGCAACATCTGTTGTTTAGTACAAATGCACATATTGCCTGGACCATATTAAAATGTTTAAAGGGGTCATATAATGTCATTTTTGTACAAGCTAATATGATTCTTTAGGGTCTAAATTAAAAGTTTGTAATATACTTTAATTAAAAATTCTCATTAGTATTGTAAGAAAACACTCATTTTACCTGGTCAAAAACAGCTCTGTTTTCAGCACACCGTTTCAGTGCATGTGTCTTTAAATGATAATGAGCTTTGCTCACCCCGCCCCTCTGTTCTGTGCGGACACCGTTTGTAACACAATAACACAATAACCATAACGCATTGTTCATTATAAACGTGGGATTATGAATTATATTGAGAACGTCGTACATAGAAAACATGCCGCAATGTACCCTGAGTGTAAAAATAGCCGCATTCATCATGAAGCGTGCAGCAAGCGATTTGCAAAGATTAATATAAAGATTAATATAAAGGTCAATAAAACATTACACTCACTTCAGTTCTTCTGGAGGTGCAGCAGGAACACGAATAGTTGGTACTGATCCTTTTTTCAGGAGCAGCTTCTTAGCAAATAACCAGCTTTTTACTGATCCTCGTTTCTAAAGCAGTCTGGTGAAATGATTTGTGCAAACATGAAAGCATTGACGTTGATCGTGGGGAATATTCCCTTCGAAAACAAACTCAGCCACTGCGTCTTCAGCTGTACGGATTTAGGAACATCAATATGACTGCTGTGTTCTTTATTACACCCAAGAACAGAACACCACAATCGCTTAGACACCATTCTACTCAGTGTTCCAGCTATCAACAATGATTGACATGCTATGATTGACAGCTCGCTCACGAGGGCGGGTCTGTGTTGAAACGCTGCTGTCAATCAACCATCGTGGGAGGGGCGTCGATTTTTTGATGTCACAATATCGAACAGCTTGATTTGAGATGGGAGGAAACATATAAGAAGATTAAAAAAAAAACACTGGATGGATTTTTATCATTTTATGATGGTTGTGTACAGGCACTGCCAACACACATTTCAGTACAATCAACTTGTAAAAGTGCATGTACCATTATATGACCCCTTTAATATTTTTATATTATATTTAAACGAAAAGAGGCAGGGTTGTGTTTTATATTTCGTTTTGTTATAAATAGGCTAACATTACATGCAGTGAATATAATCAATACGCGTTGCCTGAACCACAGTTGTGTGGCTATAATGTTTAAGATTTCTTTAAATGAAAACGAAAAGAGGCAGATTGGTGTTTTATAACATATTTCGTTTTATTGTTGCCTAAATATACAGAGATAACCGGAGTAGCAGAGCGAGTTGAGTGACGCTTTCAAGAACGCGCTGTTAAATTTGCAGAATTACCGGACTCGCGTCCTTGGCAAGTCCGAACTTTGCGTACTTGCTATTGAGAAGCTCTTAATGTCGGTGCTTGGCTTCTTGTGACAAACACGCCGAGAAGCAAGAACAAGATCTGCTGTATGTCATCCATTGTTGTTTATGTCGCTTTCTTCTTCGCGCGAAAATGACGTTGATCGCTTCTTTCCGGCATAGGCTACACCACGCCTATCAAGTAAAGGTACTGTTGGCAGTGGAAACGCAAGCCGATTCATGGTTTACCGACCCGAACCGTACCGTACTGTACTGTACCGTACCGTACCGCTCAGTGGAAACGAGCCATAAGTGTCTGACCTGCTGGACATCCTGTTGGAAGACGCAGAGCTGTAGCCGTTGGTGAAGACGGAGTTTGCGGTGTTGCCAGATGTTCTCCAACTGCCTCTGGTGGTGCAGAACCTCATGAATGATATCCAGGACGTGGTGCACCGCCTTAGAGTAGTTAGCCGAGGCCGTCAACGAATCTGCACTGCCTGGGGTCAAAGGGCGCTGGAGCTTATCTAGTAGGGCTTTGCCATCCTGACTTACCTGAGGATGTACAGGTAACACACATCAACACTTAAACATCTTACAGACAGAAGAAAATCCTACCTTCAATTAAATATCTAGTCATGAAACAATAGATGGCGCAGGCTGATCGGTCCTTCTCATGCAATCTGTAAGCAATCACATAATCACGGAATGATTCTGCAGCCAATGAGATTGCTTGCTCAATATTTAAACAGTCTGGTTCAGTGTTCGCGGTAAGCTGTTTCTGCAGCACACTATCAGAGGTTATCTTAGACACTCCACCTCCCCAGCTCCACCTGCCTAGATCTGCAACGGAATTTATTTATTACAATTCAATGGAGATCAGAGATTCATACCTCAGAATAGGCAGTGGTGATGTGTTCGTAGAGACCCTGGTGGTGGTGGATGGTGTCTTCCAGGTCCTGCAGCTCAGAAGGAAGATCTCCTTCTCCACAGGCCTTACACCATGAGTCCATGTTGCTCATATACTAGAAAACAGATAAGAATATTGAGTTATTGGTTATATGAAAATGGCCAAATATACAGTCCATCTGTGATCTGTTACCACAGACAGGAATGATTACTATACTGATAGTCCTAATTAGGTAAAACAAAACAAAAAAATTCATTACAATTTGTCTGCCCATACAGAAAAAAAAAATATTGAAATATATTTTAAAGTGTCAAGTCAAGTCAAGTCAAGTATATTTGTATAGCGCTTTTCACAATACAGATTGTATCAAAGCAGCTTCACAGTATTAAATTAAAATAATACAACAAAGTTTGTTTCAAGAGGAATTTATTGATTGATAAAATTAAATTAAATATCCCCAAAATATCCCCAACTGAGCAAGCCAAAGGCAACAGTGGCAAGGAACCGAAAAACTCCATCAAGTGACCTAATGGTGTCCTAAAACTCCATCAGGTGACCTAATGGAGAAAAAAAAAACTTGGGAGAACCCAGGCTCAGTCGGGGGCCAGTTCTCCTCTGGCATTTATGAGCTAGAGGCCGGATTGTAGTTTGAACTGTAAGATTATATGAATGCCTGGCTGAAGAGATGCGACTTTAATCTAGTTTTAAACTGGGAGAGCGAGTCTGAGCAACGAACAGTATCAGGAAGACTATTCCAGAGTTTTGGAGCCAAATGTGAAAATGCTCTCCCTCCTTTGGTGGTTCTGGATATCCTAGGTATGACCAAAAGCCTTGAATTTAGTGATCTTAAAGAGCGCGATGGATTATGGGCGATAGAAGATCCGTTAAATAGACTGGAGCTAAGCCGCTAGGGCTTTATAAGTCAGTAGCAATACCTTGTAATTAATACAGAACTTTATAGGTAACCAATGCAGTGATGATAAAATCGGTGTTATATGATCATATTTTCTTGATCTCGTAAGAACTCTAGCGGCGGCATTTTGGACTAACTGTAGCTTGTTTATTGAGGATGCAGGACAACCAGCTAATAAAGCATTACAGTAATCCAGTCTCGAGGTCATGAATGCATGAACTAACTTTTCTGCATCAGAAACTGATAGCATATTACGTAGCTTAGCAATGTTTCTAAGGTGGAAAAAGGCTGTTTTTGTAACATATGAAATATGATTTTCAAAAGACAGGTTGCAATCGAGTATAACACCCAGGTCTTTTACTGTAGAGGATAAAGTAACAGGACATCCTATGATGTTAAAGTTGTATTGTGCGAGGTTTTGTGGGCGGTTTTTTGAACCGATAAGTATTACCTCCGTCTTGTCTGGATTTAATAAAAGAAAATTACGCGTCATCCAATCTTTTATATCTTTAACACACTCTGTCAATTTGGAAAATTTTGCGTTTTCATCCGGCCGTGATGAAATATATATTTGAGTGTCATCAGCATAACAATGGAAACTAATTCCATGTTTCCTTATAATATTTCCAAGTGGCATCATATATATTGAGAATAACAGAGGGCCTAACACAGATCCCTGCGGCACTCCATAGTTTTCTGGAGTTATGTTCGATTTTTCTCCATTTAAATAGACAAAATGGTAGCGGTAAGATAGGTATGATTTGAACCAGCTTAATGCTTGTCCTTGAACACCAGTATAATTTTGTAGGCGATCTAAGAGTAATGTGTGATCTATAGTATCGAACGCAGCACTAAGATCAAGTAAAACTAGTATTGAGATACAGCCTTGGTCAGAAGCTAAAAGTAAATCATTTGTGATTTTAACGAGCGCAGTTTCAGTGCTATGATGTGGTCTGAATCCAGACTGAAACTTTTCATAGATATCATTTTGTTGCAAGAAAGAGCCCAGTTGAGCGGACACTACTTTTTCTAATATTTTAGACATAAATGGAAGATTTGAAATGGGTCTATAATTTGCTAGATTATTATGATCTAATTGTGGTTTCTTAATGAGAGGTTTTATAACTGCCAGTTTAAATGTTCTTGGAACATGACCTAAAGATAAAGACGAGTTAATAATATTGAGGAGAGGCTCTTCCACTACAGGTAACACTTCTTTCAGTAGTTTAGTTGGTATAGGATCTAATAAACATGTTGTTGTTTTAGATGAAGTGATAAGTTTATTTAACTCTTTTTGTTCTATAGTTGTAAAGCACTGTAATTGTTCTTGCGGGGTGATAATTGAAGCTGAATTATAAGGCGCAATTGAAGATTGAACGTTTACAATTGTGGTTCTGATGCTTTCTATTTTCTCAGTGAAGAAGTTCATGAAATCATTACTACTGAACTGTAACGGGATATTTTGTTCGGGTGACGTCTGTTTATTTGTTAGTCTAGCCACGGTGTTAAATAAAAACCTTGGATTGTTTTGGTTGTTTTCTATTAGTTTGCGGAGGTGCTCAGCCCTGGCCGCTTTTAGGGCCTTTTTATAACGTGACATACTGTCTTTCCACGCGATTCTAAAGACCTCTAAATTAGTTTGTTTCCATTTACGCTCTAAAATACGGGTTTCTCTCTTTAAAACATGCGTAGTATTGTTGTACCATGGTGCTTTTCTCTCTGACCTTTTTTAATTTTATAGGTGCAACCACATCCAATGTTCTAGAGAGAATGGTGCTCATAGTGCTAGTTAGTTCTTCTAGTTCATCTGTTTGTTTGGGTTCAGGCAGCAGCTGAGACAGATTAGATAAGCAATTTGAGAAATTATCTATGGTGGATGGGAGGATTGTACTGCCTGGTTGATAACGCGACGCCGCATGACATATTACAGCAGTACGTAATATGCAAGTTACCATGTATTGATCAGTGACATCATCACTTTGTGGAATGATATCTATATCGGTTGGATCGGTTCCATGTGATATAATTAAATCGAGTGTATGATTAAGACGATGAGTTGGTCCGGTGACGTTTTGCTTGACCCCAAATGAATTTAATAAATCTGTAAACGCAGCCCCTAACGCATCATTTGGATTATCATATGTATGTTAAAATCTCCAACAATTAATGCTTTATCGACATTGACTAATAGGTCTGAGAGAAAATCTGCAAACTCTTTTAGGAAATCAGCGTAAGGCCCTGGCGGTCTATATACGGTAGCCAAGGCTAGAGATAATAGGGATGTTTTTCTAACATCTAAGAGCGTAACATTTAGTACAAGTACTTCAAATGAAATAAACTTATAACCCGTTTTCTGAGTAACATTGAGAATATCTCTATAGATGGTTGCAACACCGCCGCCACGACCAATCAGACGGGGCTCATGCTTATAACAGTATCCAGATGGAGTAGACTCATTTAGACCAAAATAATCATTTGGTTTAAGCCAGGTATCAGTAAGGCAAAGTACATCGAAGCTATTATCTGTGACTATTTCATTTACAATCAGGGACGTGCACAGACATTTTGAGGGGCAGGGGCTCAAGTGAAATAAAGGGCACTTCTCATAATTAGTTTTTTTTTTTTTTTTTTTTTTTTTACAAAAAAGTATATATATTAATGCAACTCTGACTTCCTTTTTAAAAAATTAATAAAAAAAATGTTAATTAATTTTATCTTCCTCAAACTCACACAATTGTTTCATTTTCAAAAGATGTCTACAAAATAATCAGTTCACACAGAAACCATTGTCTCCTTCGTATTCACTAGGTTTATAGAGCAGCAAAGGAAACCATTCCACAATGTGCATGTTTTGAAAACATTTTCTATGCTACTAGTTTCAAGTATATATTTAGAATAACCTAAATAACTGCATCAAGCAGAGGGGCATGTTTTACTAATAATTTGTTTATTTTTGCACAAGGCACTACATAATTTAAATTATTTTGGTGTTATCAGAATACATAACACTTTAAAATCAACACAAATATTCACTCTAAACTGAAGAGGGCTGTTGCTGCTATTTTGTTACAGATAGCAAAATCTGCAAATTTATTAATTACTCATAAATAAAAAGTTAATTTATAAATATTGTTATTTTTAATATTTAATGTTAACTTATTTCTACTCAGTTTTATTTATTAATGTACCAGATGCAGTTACTCAGATTTACAAAATTTTTTAGAGTGTATCCTCCATCTGTTTGCATCTGTAGATTTCTTCTAAATTCACCAATTTAGATTTCTAAATTTCAGGGGGAAAGACTCTTGATGTAAGTCATTACTGGGGACGTTCTGTATGCAAATTAGGCGTCAACTAGTTAAAATGCGCACATTTGCATCTAATTGACAGGGCAATGCAGGTAAATAGGATAAACAAAATAACTAAAGCATATCACCTGGTGGTGATATATGCTTATTTTATTACTAACTTATTTTATTACATGGCTTGGTTGAATTCCAATGTAGAATGTGGTCTGTTATTTCTTGATAACAGATCGCTGTGCGGAGTATAACAGACCGTTGCCATGAAAAACAGAGCGTTGCTATGGACTCACAGGATTCTAACAGTAGAGATGGAGCGTACTATTTTCTTTAGCGGAAGCAATACAATCGGCTTCAGAACAAGCGCTTCAGAACTCCTGACCTGATATTTAGATATACTATTCTTCAATAAATATATTTGTTTGACAGGGAAGCTGTGCGCAAACAGGAATATATTATTTTCAAAAATAAAAAAAAAGCACCCCAGAAAAAAGGGCACTTTCTCTCCAGGAATAAAAAGGGCAGGTGCTCAAGCCCCCTTTGATGTCTATGTGTGCACGTGCCTGTTTACAATAACTGCCTTAGGTGTGAGTGATCTAATGTTTAGAAGACCTAGCTTTAGAAATAGTTTTTGTTTACTAATAGCAACATTTTCTGTTTTAATAACAATTCGATTTTTCCTAGATCCTGCAGTAGATTTATTATTTGATCTCACTAAACGAGGAATAGACACGGTTTCTATGCAATGTTCTACACTAGTATTTATATCAGTTAAATTGGTGCAGCAGAGACTATGATTTGGACTTTTGGTTACTAGTCAAAGGGTATTTAACATTTTGGATATGTTATCCGACAGAAGATCCGCTCCGAATCTGCTTGGGTGTAAGCCATCAGCACGGAAAAGCCTAGGACGCTCCCAAAACAGATTCCAATTATTTACAAAGAGCAGTTTCTGCTCATTGCACCATGACATTAACCATTAATTTAGCGCAAATAATCTGCTGAACTTTTCATGCCCTAGTCGGTACGTGGGAAGCGGTCCTGACACAATGATCGTTGTTTCAGGCGATGTGCTGCGTACCTTATCGATCAGATTCCTGAAGTCTTTCTTCAGAATCTCCGTTTGGCGCAGCCTGATGTCGTTCACTCCCGCATGCAGGACCACAGTTCCGACGCGCTCGTCACCGTTCAGGATCTCGGGAACGCGAGCAGCGATTTCAGAAACACGAGCACCAGGAAAGCAGTGACTGTGCACCTTACTTTTACCTAACGTAGAGTGTACGTGCCGAACGATGGAATCGCCGATGATCACAGCATCGCGTTCTGTTTCGCGAAGAGGGGAGAAGCGGTTTTGTGTGGATAACTCGAAAACTGGGAGGGTCGGAGAAAGTCTTGGTCTAAACCTGACTCGCGTCTTCCGCTGCGGAACCACCCAGGCTTCGTGGTGGCGTGTTGGAGCCGGAGTGAACGAGACCATGGCTGATCACGACCGATGCAGAGGAACGCACGGAGTAGACGCGGTCGGAGTCAGCGGTCGGAGTCAAAGTGTCAAAAATATATGTGGCATATATTCCAAATACATTGAAATATATTTGCATTGTTGTTCACTTATATTTATCATTTTGAAATATATTCTGAAATATAACAAAAAATATATGATGTTAAGTGTGAAATATATTTACATTTATAACATGGGGGGGAGGTGGGGGAAGTGGGGGAAGTGGGAGAGCACTGCTCCATGCCCACATCCACGGCTGAAATGGTCTATCTAAAAAATAAATTGAAAATGTGTTGTTTGTTTGTGAAAATGTTAACTTTTTAAATTTCAAAATATATTTAAAATGAAACAATTTGCGAAAGTTAAAACATATATGAACATATATGTAAACATATATGAAAATATATTCACATATATTTAACTAAAATATATTTATTGGGCCAATTTCAAATATTTGCATATATTCCAAAAAATATATTTTGAAAGTATATATTTCAAATATATTTATTTTGCACACATATCCAGTCTATTTTTGTCATGTCTCTCATTGGGAGCACATTTAAAGCTGAATGAATGGCATGTCAGTCTAAAATTTATGCTGACAGCAGATAATAAACGCTCAAAGAGAAGATAAAGGACAGAAAGATGAAAGGAATGGATTTCATGTATCCTTTATATAGCACACAGACATATATTTGGTATTCCAAGTGACAATTCTGAACAATCACCAATGATTCAATCATAAAACACGAGATGAACATCCAAGTTGCATCCACAAATCTCCTCCAACTTGTTTGTCTGAATAAAAGGGGTGGTATGAGGTTTTGTAAAACGTGTTTGGAATCATTATTTTTGCAGTTTCATTGTATTCCATTTTAAAAGTGAAGTATTACCAACACATCATTCTCTCTCTCTCTCTCTCTCTCTCGCTCTCTCTCTCTCCATATATATAAATTAAATATAAATGTAAAAAAAAGAAAGAAAACTTTATCTTTGTGCAACGGTGATCATTATGCATTAGTTTGTTTGTATGCTCAATGTATCTGTAGGAGTGAGTGAGTGAGCGAGTGAAGGAAGGAAGGAAGGAAGTATTTATATAGCGCATTTCCTATGTACTTTACAATCATGTCAGGCAAATCTCTCCTCAACCACTACCAGTGTGAAGCATACACCTGGATGATGTGACAGCAGCCATAGTACATGTGCGCTCACCACACACCAGCTATAGGTATGTGTTAGGCATGTTTAGGCCTCACCTGGTCAGTTTTCTGGTGGAAGTTAGCGGACATCTCCAGCAGTGCGCTCCTTTCGTCCAGCGCAGCGGCGAACGCTTTCCATTCCTGCTCCAGCTGACCTGAGATCTGCTGAATCTGCTGGGTCGCATAGTGACCCGACTCCAGCAGCCTGTTCCCCACGGACATGATCCGACTGATGTTCACATACACATTCTGCAAGAGACCACAAGAATCACTGAGTGCTGTCTACCTCGCATCACTTCCTGAATGGGTTGTTTTTTAAGATGACACATTTATGCTAATCACACATGGGGTATGTGGTATTGGCACAGCTAAAACAAATCAAAACATAGTGCATTTTGTCTTTGAAGGCTGAAATGAGGGGAGGGGAGGGGGGGGGGGGGATTGCTACAAATCATAAAATGTTACTTTTCTTTTAATTTAGTCATTCAAAACAAATGATGAATGGTTGTAACCGATGTGTATGGACTCAGTGTAAACAGCAGTCCACTCAAAGCTGCTTCTGCAGGGAGGAGTAGCTCTCGTCTGGCCACAGACACACACATGTCTACAGCTTCAACCACAGCTCTGGAATGTGTGTGGATGACAATTTAAGCCAAGAGGAAGAATCATGGTCAGAATTCAGGACTACCCATTTCAGACAAAATGTTTTGCTATATGCTCTACCAACTGAAAATACAATATACAAACATAAATTGCAAACAAAAGTTTAGTATGCGAAACTGACATAAAATCTCTTAATAGATATAAAAAAATTCTAGTTTAAGAAACTAACTATTAGTTTAAGATTTGAACAATCAGCTTGTGGTAGCACCATGAGCTTGTGGTACCACCAAATAAAGATACTTAATAATAATAATAAATCAAAATTGACCCTATTTGCTTAAGAAATATGCTTCTGGGCCCATTAATACGATATGCTGTACCATTGTCACAATGCTGACATGGAAGCAGACGAGGATGATGGTGAAGAGAACCCAAGTGCAGATTATTTACATAAGTGATGATCCAAAACGTGAAACATAAACCTTAAATTAAATCCACAACATGAAACCAAACAAACATGAGTGAGTGAGTGAACTACAAATCGACTTCAAACAATGACCTTGAACACAGAACCATTGAACATGGAACACATTACATTACAGCATTACATAATTCAATTTCAACTACTCAACTACAAGGCATACATGATGCTTAAACAAATGATTCAGGGGAACATGACACATGAGATTAGAAAAGCACATGACAGGATCACACAAGGGGAACAGGGAATCACATGACATACATGAAACATGACTATGAGAACTACAAAATAAAAGACATGAAAACAAACTTGAAACAAAACGTAATTAACTTATTTAAAAAACGTATAAAAAAATAGTGCCAACCCTAATCTTTGACCAGTACTGTATTTCCAATAAAAAAAATATAAAAAATTATAATTCAATAATAATAAAGCATTTGTTCAATCAAAGCATTCCTCTGTTTGCATTCTTTTAGGCGCCATTGTAACTGATGGTATTGGCATTGGATATAAAACATTATTAATTGGTTTGTAGTTTTTGACATATTCATATTCTTACTGATGCTTCCAAGATTATACTTGCACTTTAGCCTTAACTTAACTTAAAATTAAACATAACTGTTAACCAATAAAACCATAGCCTAATGTTCTGTTTCACCTGGAAATACGTCACATAATCAGAAAATGCGCTATGATCACCATGATCAGTACTGTATGGGGTCGGAATCTGATTCTAGATTATCGCTTTCATACTAATATGCTTGACGAGTGTGTGCTCTCTGATGTAATGGGAGTGTCTGAATTATGTACGTTCTTTAGGGAGAACTAAAGTCTAGTGCATGAGAGTGCTGGTGGAACGCAGTGCTCTGGTTACCAGGCTGTTTCCTCACATGGGACTAATTACACAGCCCAGAGGCATTCAAAAGGGTACAGGATCAATACACAGAGAGCTGTCAGATGAAAACCGTATGGGGGTTTGGTATCGGCCTGCGTGCAACAATAAACTGCAGTGTGCAAACATGTCTGTGCACCTGAAAACCTGGAGCAATAATAAAGTCACATGCACATATGAAAACACACACACACACAAACTTTTCAACCCTTAGCTTTAAATCAAGTCTTAATAAAATGTGACATGCAATGGATGCACAATACAATGGTGACTATATCAGTAATTTTCTCATTTGTTGTTTTTGGCCTCGATGTGAATTTGACATTATTAGAAGCATAAGACCTTTTGGGAGCAGACACAGTTACGCCACAGCAGTTGCGTGCGCATTATGGTGGCAGAAAAGACAATGGTTACAGTTGTAACCTGAGATGTTTATATCTCCCAATTCAGACTTTAGGGGCTTTATCTTGCACCCAGCGCAATTGACTTTGTACACCGATGCATGTATCATTCCTATTTTGCACCCGACGCACAGCGGACTTTTCCCTCCACAGACGCACATCAGTAAATTAGGGAATAAACTTCCGGTTCAGCGAAAAGAGGAGGCGTGTTCCGGTGCAAACGTTCCCT
Source organism: Leuciscus leuciscus (assembly GCF_965113295.1). Lineage (NCBI taxonomy): Eukaryota > Metazoa > Chordata > Actinopteri > Cypriniformes > Leuciscidae > Leuciscus > Leuciscus leuciscus. The sequence goes on along the minus strand of NC_138744.1, from coordinate 26,709,313 downwards.
GGTGCTATTTTGCAGTTTCAGAAAACAATTCCACCACAGACCAGGAAAAACCTAGTCTAAAGTCAGTGGCGCGTTATTCAGATGCTATTTTAAGGGCGAATGCTTGGCCATAATGTAGTGTGTGCACAACACGCATACACTTTGCTTCTCTCATCTACACAGCAATTCCAATTTTTGCAAACCATACATAATTACAAGGAAAAATATTCCACATGAGGGAAATCATTGTGGTGTCCATGAAGATGTGAAAAAATAGGAATAAATCTAGCTGACACATTTACGTATATTATTATATGCCTGTTTAACCAAAGCTTATTTGGGTGGGTTTCTCCCATCCCCATACAATGTCACTTCTCTGTCTTTTACGGCCCTGACGAGAACGTCGGTCTCCTCAGCTGTGAACCGCTCCTGGCGTGCACCTGGCAAATCCGCCGTTATATTAGCAATCCGCCATGGAACAAGCGCGCCTGCTTTTAAAGGGAATGTGAGATGACACTCTGATTGGTTTATTTCACGTTACGCCCAAACCACACCTATGAGTAATGTAGCTACTTCAGACCAACCCATTTTAGATTTGCGTCGGGCGCAAGAGTAATTTATCCGGCTGGTATAATAGCAACAGCGCCCGAGATCCGCCTACAAAGTTACTTGCGTTTCGCGTTTGATACTTGCGTTTCAGATCGTTAAAATAGGGTCCTGGAACTCGCAATGAGTTTATCACAATTCTGAAGGGAAAAATACAGAATAACGAGTTTATATCTCTCAATTCTGATTTTTCTTCTCAGAATTGTGATATAAACTCAGAATTATGAGAAAAAAAGTAAAAATTGTGAGGTATAATCTTGCAGTTACCTTTTTAATTATTTTTAGTGCTGGGCAACGATTAATCGCATCCAAAATAAAAGTTTGTGTGTACATAATATATATGTGTGTACTGTGTATAATTAATTTGTATATATAAATACACACACATGCATGTATATAATTAAGATTTTTTTTTTATATATATAAAATATGTATATTTATATATATAATATTATGTATAAATAAATACAAATATAAATATATATATTTCATATATAATTATACACAGTACTCACACACATATATTATGTAAAAACAAACTTTTATTTTGAATGGAATTAATCACGATTAATTGTTGCCCAGCACTAATTATTTTATTATGTGGCTTCCATAGAGTGCTGTCACTAGAACTGTCATTTTCTGCCACCAGGCAGGCTCCACCCACAAAAAAAAACGTACACTTGTTTGCAAACACCTAAATGGTCTATCTAAGATAAGCATATATATATATATATATATATATATATATATATATATATATATATATATATATCAGGACTGAAATTGTTTTACTGGTGAACCCATATGTGATACATAAGCATACAACACATAAAAATGCACTCGACCGTGAAGAATTCTATGATCTTTGGAAGATGTGCACACCAGCTAAATCTGTTGTCAATTTTATCAAAAATTTAAATTTAAAGATGACCATTTCTAAATAATGCAGTCTGCATATGTAGATAAGATAATCCAAAGTCACTGGTGCCCACATGCACAAATTAAACGTATTTCTACCAGATGAAGTCAGGATGGAAAAAAGTTATTAACTTTGTATAGCCTCACTCCAAGCCTGGTTTCAGAGCTGCTCGGAGAAGATAGACATGCACCAGTAAACAAAAATTCATCAAATCCCTCTGTAATGTATCACAGACCTTGTGGATTGCATCATGAAAACAATTAAGAGCTTCTGGTATCTAATTTTCATGTAAATCTAAAGCAGCTTAAAGTAACTTCTGGCTTAACATATGCTAAATATAATGGGTTCAATTGTCATGTTAATGACCAGCATATGGTTTATTAGCAAAATTGACTTTTATATGGAGGGCACATCAAAGAAATCAGTTTGTACGATTTACATAAATTTACAGAACTCAAGGATAAAAAGCTATGCTAAAAAGCAAAAGCAATCACGTTAGAGGTAGAAATGACACTAAACAAACTGTTGGGTTTTCATGTTTTTATAACTTTAAGCTTAATAACTTTGTAAGGAAAGTGATACATTCTTTGATTAATAAAAAAAGAAAGAAAAAAAGAATAGTATTTATTTGAAACAAATTTTTGTAACAATTTAAGTCTTTTCTGATCAATTGAATGTATCCGTGCTGAATAAATGTATACATTTCTTTCAAACTGAAAAATCTTAACAGTCCCCAAACTTTTGTACAGTAGTGTCTGTCTATAGATGAATATCAAATGTCACCAACGTCTCCTCACTGACGCCACTCACTTCTAAAACTTGTCTGCCGCCATCTTGAGTACCTGAATCTGCTTGCTGTGCTAATCGCCTAAAGATAATAACATACATAGCCTACAAATTTTTCCAAACAGTATTAAGTAATCAGTGTGAATTGGTTCATATACTGTCTAATAGCATGAGTTTATCGTCAAAGGTCAGTTTATCGTTTAATCATCACATCCATAAGCATAATTTGTGGGTGGTACATGTCCCCACCAATATTGTCCCCACCACTTTTGAAACATCTCGCGGCACGAATATACCAATACAAATAAACAAAACATCTCCAGTTAACTAGCAGAGCATTCATTTTGTTCGTTTGTTAAATAAGAGGCGATCTAGCGCTGAAATGTGTTGTCTTTGAAATCAAGTGATCAAAGTGCTCGTTGCCGCTGCGATCAGTGGCGCGGATACTGTGTTTGTTTGTGGCTCGCGCACAGTCTTCACTCGGACGCGCGCTTCAATCCGTTGTGGAGAGACTCTCTATTCGTTCCGGTGAAATTACAAAACAAAATGCACACAAACGTGTCCCTGCCTGATATACAACCACTGATAAACATAATCGGTTTTGATAAAAAAAAAATATATATATATATATATATATATATATGAGTGCGGATTAGAACCCAGAACCTCTGACACGCTTGGCAAAAGTTCTGCCCCTGGACCATTTAAATACACGCTTTGAATAGTCGGATCAACATATAATAGGCTTCATTAAACGACCAAATATATATATATATATATATTGTAACAATCACCAGCTGGAGTGCCCTCGAGAGCCACCAGAGGGCGCTCCACAATAGACTATGATCACTTCCTCACAAACTACATTTCCCATAACTCACTGCCCGGACTCATCAGCACTCATCTCATTCACCTGTGTCTTATCACCTTGTTTCACTCACACCATAAATACCTGGTTTTCACATTCACTCAGTGCGAAGTCTTGTTGTACTGTTACTGCATTTCTGAGCGTTATTTACCCGTGTTTGATTCTTGTATTGCTGACCTTGGACTGTTTCACCGTTTCCTGATTGTTTCTCTGCCTGGCCTGACTTGGATTGTTTATTGGACTCTGATAATTGCTGCCTGCCCTGACCTCTGCCTGTTATTCGGATGTTCTCTGTGTTTCCTCCATTGATCTGTTTGCTGTTGTTGACCCTGCCTGTACGACTACTCTGTAATAAAGCTGCATTTGGATCTTCTCCTTCGAGTCTCGGAGCAGTTCATAACATATATATATATATATATAAGGGCTGTCAAAAGATTAATCGCATCCAAAATAAAAGTTTGTGTTTACATAATATATGTGTGTATATTATTTTGTATATATAAATATACACACATGCATGTATATATTTAAGAAATATTTACATGCATATACTGTATATATTTATATATAATTTATATTCTATATAAATGTAATTTTTTTATATATAAATAACACATTTTTCTTAAATATATACATGCATGTGTGTGTATTTATATATACAAATTTAATTATACACAGTACACACACATATATTATTTAAACACAAACTTTTATTTTGGATGCGATTAATCGCGATTAATCTTTTGACAGCCCTAATATATATATATATATATACCAAGCGGCAACCTCCCCGTCTCTCTCTTGAAACCAACACGGAAGTGAGTTAAACTGCAATTCATTAACTGGCCGCTTGGCCTGGCTGCAGAAGTGAGTCAAATCTGTATCTCCCTCATGTTAAAATTGCCAACTTTACAGCAGAAAAAAACATGTTTACAGCCTGGATCTCTATGTGGCTTTGGTCTATACAGCTAATTTTGCCCTTCATAACAACTGTGAGGGGGGTGAATTTTTTTATAACTCGTCCGTTTAGTTGATTAATATTTAAATTTAAGGGTGTGGCCACTTGAGTGACAGATGGATTGCCGCTGTCAATGCTAGCCGTTTGTGTGCTGTTACTAGCCGTCACTTCACCTCAGCAAATGTTAGCTGCTGAACTTGCCTTCTCTGCAGTGTTTGTGCTTTTTTTCGGGGTTATTTCATAAAATGTAATACTTGGGTACAAAGCCCACGTCTTTGGATTCCGTCGTTATCGTTTGAGAGAACAACCAGCGCTGTATTTCAGTTGTTTTCCTCTGTGAACATGGATGGATGTCTGACAATTTCTTTGCTTTTTGGGGTTCTCAAATTTAAAACGTCAATAAAGGCTCGTTCATTCTGCTATCATGGAACAGATGGATTATAATATGCTTATGTACTGTCAGATGAAATCATGCAGGCGTCGGCGCTTTCTCCGTCCGTGCATTAAATGCACATGAATGAGCGCGGATTTTCTAGCGCATTTACTTGCACTTCAAAGGCAATATATCTATGGTTTAACGGTTTAACCAATTTGAGAGGCGGCCAAAATCAGAATTTAAAATGGACTGAATAAGCTCTCTACGAACTTGAGCGATGCCGCGCTGACGGACCATGAAAGAGTGACTGACATGTAACGTTATGCACATAAATCACTGTCACGCACAAACACTCTCGAAGTAATACACAGTCTCACTTGTAGCCATGTCTTTTAACTATTATAATATTTCGAAGGGCAAAAATAGGCTTTAATTGGCTTTACATCATCAGCTAACTCGATCACGTCGAGCTAGGTGATTTCAGATAGCCAGGCTCATATCTATGGCCAGGCTTCTTAGCTCCACTCACGCCCCGCCTGTTTGCCTATTTTCTGTTATCCGGGAGTGACGCAAGGCCAAGATGGCGACGGCCGGCTCCGCCCACTTTAGGCTTCAAAAATGCTCTTCAGAAACCTACGGGTGACGTCACGGACACTACGTCCATATTTTTTTACAGTCTATGATATATACACACACCCACCTAAAGGATTATTAGGAACACCTGTTCAAATTCTCATTAATGCAATTATCTAATCAACCAATCACATGGCAGTTGCTTCAATGCATTTAGGGGTGTGGTCCTGGTCAAGACAATCTCCTGAACTCCAAACTGAATGTCAGAATGGGAAAGAAAGGTGATTTAAGCAATTTTGAGCGTGGCATGGTTGTTGGTGCCAGACGGGCCGGTCTGAGTATTTCACAATCTGCTCAGTTACTGGGATTTTCACGCACAACCATTTCTAGGGTTTACAAAGAATGGTGTGAAAAGGGAAAAACATCCAGTATGCGGCAGTCCTGTGGGCGAAAATGCCTTGTTGATGCTAGAGGTCAGAGGAGAATGGGCCGACTGATTCAAGCTGATAGAAGAGCAACTTTGACTGAAATAACAACTCGTTACAACCGAGGTATGCAGCAAAGCATTTGTGAAGCCACAACACGCACAACCTTGAGGCGGATGGGCTACAACAGCAGAAGACCCCACCGGGTACCACTCATCTCCACTACAAATAGGAAAAAGAGGCTACAATTTGCACGAGCTCACCAAAATTGGACAGTTGAAGACTGGAAAAATGTTGCCTGGTCTGATGAGTCTCGATTTCTGTTGAGACATTCAGATGGTAGAGTCAGAATTTGGCGTAAACAGAATGAGAACATGGATCCATCATGCCTTGTTACCACTAATGGTGTGGGGGATGTTTCTTGGCACACTTTAGGCCCCTTAGTGCCAATTGGGCATCGTTTAAATTAGGGATGCACCGATCCATATTTTTTCACTTCCGATCCGATCCCGATACCTGAATTTGGATATCGGCCGATACCGATACTATTCCGATACCAGAGCTGTGTTTGCTTTAATATTATTATTATCATTATTGTTTATTTTATATGATGCTGAAATAAACTCCTCTCAACAGGCAAGTACAATATGTACATATTTATGCATGTATGGTAAGTATAAGGTCAGAAAAGGAAGTCAGAAAAAATGGAAATCCTGTTAACAGGAAAAATCCCATTCTGAAAACAAATATGCAACTGTAGGTCATGTCAATATTTATTACATTCCCAAAATGTCAAATACTTGAGTTTTGAAATATAAGAAAAGTGCAAGTGTAAACATCACACACACACACACACACACACACACACACACTATCTAAGGGTGATCCACGCTCCGAAGCTGTAACTCTCTCGATGAATGCTCGATCAACATCAGCCATGTTGCAAACAGACAAGCGGATTTCGCCTCAGACGTGCGTCAATTTCGCTTCAAACTTTTGCTTTTTACGAGCGTCAATTTCGCTCTGGGCGCGCGAATGGATTCAAAATATTCAAGCGTCCAACTAGACGCGGCAGACGCGAATTTGACGCGCTATTCGCGTTTGGTGTGAACGCACTGTAACGTGGTGCTTTTTTAAATGTTTGATTGCATTCGTTGTGTTGTACGACGCGAGGGAGCTTCAACGAGCTCTGAATTACGGCTTTGCAAACATTGCATTTTGCTGTCTTGCTATGCGGTGTTTCCAGTGTGAAGTATTTCCACACAGCGGCCGCAAACTGCGGAATGGATTTTCTGAGCGGGGGCGTGTCTCATAACTCTGTGTCTCATTGAGCCGCGCCTCCGTTCAGGAAATCCATTCCACAGTTTGCAGCCAGCTAGCAGACTAGCCGGCGGGAATCACTTTTGGAGTCATTTCAGCAGACGTTAAAGCGCAGACATGACTCAAGGATATCGGATATCTCCGCAGGTTGGATCGGGAAAATCCGATACGTGAATTACGCTGGTATCGGTCCCGATACCGATACTGGATCGGATCGGCCCCATCCCTAGTTTAAATGCCACGGCCTACCTGAGCATTGTTTCTGACCATGTCCATCCCTTTATGACCACCATGTACCCATCCTCTGATGGCTACTTCCAGCAGGATAATGCACCATGTCACAAAGCTCGAATCATTTCAAATTGGTTTCTTGAACATGACAATGAGTTCACTGTACTAAAATGGCCCCCACAGTCACCAGATCTCAACCCAATAGAGCATCTTTGGGATGTGGTGGAACGGGAGCTTCGTGCCCTGGATGTGCATCCCACAAATCTCCATCAACTGCAAGATGCTATCCTATCAATATGGGCCAACATTTCTAAAGAATGCTTTCAGCACCTTGTTGAATCAATGCCACGTAGAATTAAGGCAGTTCTGAAGGCGAAAGGGGGTCAAACACAGTATTAGTATGGTGTTCTTAATAATCCTTTAGGTGAGTATATATATATATATATATATATATATAGAATGCCAGGATTGGTAGTTCGGTAGCAGCGGACAGTGGCTGGAAGTATGCATCAGGTATCGCGTAGGGATCACACCCTAACGATGATATTTTTTGAAAGTAGCGTTTCTTTTCATGGCAGTCGAGGTGCGAAATGTTGTCTTTCGTAGCCATTTACTGTATCCGTACGAAGCTGTAAATCGTAGCAAGCTAGCTAGCTAATGCTTGTCAGTACCATAGACAGTACTCGGTAGGTACTCAAGATGGTGGCAGTCAACTGGAAAAAGGGCGGATGACGTAAGAGGTCACGTGACTGATATTCATGTATAGTTAAAATACCTTTATTTTTGTTTCATTAATCTTACACACATTCCATTTTAAATTTGTATTGTTTATTTTCTTCACCTTTTCTGTTTTGTTGTAATACCTACCATATAAGAACCCCCACCCCCCCAACAAACACACACACATACACACACACTGCTGCTCCCAGTCCAATTAGAATTCAGCTCGAAAAGCTTTGTTTTGTTTTGTTTTTCATTAGTATTTTTGTAAACTCCTGCATTAACTATACTTGGATAGAAAAGAGTTAATTATCTGACCCCTAAAACATAAAATCAAGAAAAAAGACACATAAAATCAAGTGTCATGTCACTTGAGCACAAAATGAGAGTGCAGACCAAGGAAGCGCTCTACCTACATTTACTCAGATCACCTTTCAGGACCTGAACGCAGCCAAGACACACATACCGTAGAACAAAAGCCTTCCTCACATAAAAAAAAAAAAGAAAAAAAAAAGAAAAAACACTTTATAACAGTACTGGACCCTGAAGCCTACTTAAACAGAGAGAGTCACACAAGGACAGTTTACCCTTCACTCTTACAGACAAACATAAAACCCAGGTTTAATATTATTATGCAAAACCTTTTTTTCTCTTACAAAGTCTGGATGAATAGAGGAGGAGTGCCTGGAACTCTCCCTCTGGATGTCTCCGGGACTGATCAATACACTAGCATGATGGGAGATTACCCAGCCATGAGTAAAATGCCTTTAGCTGGAGGAGTGTTTTCTACATGTTGTCCTCCAGATTGTCTTTCATAAGAGAGTGGGGCTCAGTTAATTTACAACTTGACAAGCATAACGTTCCGCTCAGGTGACATTACCACCGGAACTCAATGACATAGCTGCTTAAGCATGTCTATTACGAAAGGTTACAACCAGTGTGCCATGCGATGGACATTAACGTTTCCATAAATCGGCTATTGAATTACTGTCAATACATGTTGAAAATGCCACAGTACGTGCAGGTTATTAAACTGTAGTGACCCTTGAGTCCTCTAGGGGGCAGGCTATCAGCATATAGTGTTTTTGATTATTAAAGTCAACATTAAAAAAATAAAATAAAAATAAAAACCTTTTTTTTTCCAGAATGTTGCAGTTTTATTACAAATAATTTATTTGTGAACATCATTATTGTTTTAAAATAATGCACTTGTAATATTTTATTAAAAACATTAACAATATCTGAGGTTGGGACTAAATATCTTCCACAACTGACTGCAAATAGGGAACTTCCTATGATCCAATCAAATCCCAAGGACGAAATCAAGTCCCGTCCTACTTTTTTTTTTTCACATACCAGAAGCCGTTTCACTCGGATATACGTCGCAATAGGGAAGACTATTACAACGTTAGTTTCATGTCGACTTTAAAAAACTAAAAGAAGTCTGTTTCCAGTGATCATAACACCAGAGATCAGACATTAGTATTCCATTTGTGTGAAATAAGAAAGAATACGATAAACACAAAACATGCATTAATCAAGTAATTATCAAGTAATACAAGCCGAATAACCATCTGACACTAAAGTGTTTTCGTCCGTTCATGCTTCATATCAGGCAGGGAAGTAAGGCTCCTGGGACTTCCTGAGGAGGTGCCCGACAGTCAGGCTAACCCAAAGCAAACAGTTGACAAAGCGTTTCATCCGTTAAGTTCTGCACAGTTGTAGCAACGTGAGAGGGGGTAGACAGTTCTCACAGCTGAGGCAGGACATGTGATTTAGCACACTCAGCCAAACCTAACACACTAACAAAGGAGCAACAAAGAGCCCAATAACAACCTATAAAAACATCCTAATTGGTAATATGGTGTGCATCATTAATAAGGTGTATGAATTTGATCATGTAATATCACTGTTGTACATTAAAGCACTTGAGTGCTATATGAGGCCCAATGTGTGCTATAAGTTTTGCATTTTCATTTTCTGCCAAAAATGTAAAAATCTAGTTAGAAACCATTAAACTTAATGACTTAAAAGATTAATCTCTTTTATATATAATATATTCAATGTATATCAACTACGAGAAAAAAACATTCTCTAAGAATTTCCAACATGTGAAAACATTTAAAACTACATTGGTCATTTGTATGAGTCCACCCTGCATGCAGACACATGCTTTAGACTTTTCCTATTGGCTGAACAGCAGTAACATTTAGATATGGATGGACAGATGGCAGATGAGACCATAGAGATGGAAAATCAGTGATTGATGCCATGGCGTTTTCTTGTGAAACTCTCTCCCTTTGAAATCTACTGGGGGTGATAACGAATATGCCCAAGGTCACACACACAACAAACAAAAACACACACACACACACACACACACACACACACACACACACACACACACACACACACACACACACACACACACACACACACACACACACACACACACACACACACACACACACACACACACACACAGGGATGATGTATCAACGTGTGACTGTTCTCCAGTGGCATTACATACTCTTCAAGCATATATTGACATGACTATTATATGACAACAGAAAATTCATTCTTGCATGATTAAGTGAGTCAGGGCACGTGTACAAGTCCACATTATTTTCCTGATGTAACACTCATCAAGCTGCACTGTTATAATGCCTCAGGTGGTGACAGATATTACTGCTGGACCACTGGACACAGTCTTACCATGCAGTTCATTGCAAAGTGGTTGTGTTGGGTCTGTAGCTCCAGCACGTGCTGATGTTTGGCTCCTATCTCTGTGTAGGTTGTCAGGAACAGGCCTTTATTATGGACAATCCAATCAAACATCTGTTGAAAGGAAAAAATGGAAAGCATGGACTGTGAAATATACTGGAATATTGTTATACTTCAATACACTCTAATTAAAGGGGTACTCCACTTTAAAATGAAAATTCTGTCATCATATACTCACCCTCATGTTGTTTCAAACCTGTATGAATTTCTTTCTTCTGCTGAACAGAAAGGAAGATATTTAGAAGAATGTCAGTAACCAGACAGTTTCTAGTCCCATTGCCTTCCATAGTACATTTTTTTTCCTACTATGGAAGTCAATGGGACCAGAAACTGTCTGGTTACTGACATTCTTCTAAATATCTTCCTTTCTGTTCAGCAGAAGAAAGAAATTCACACAGGTTTGAAACAACATGAGGGTGAGTATATGATGACAGAATTTTCATTTTAAAGTGGAGTATCCCTTTAAGAAACACTAAATCAATGTATCACACTCTATCAATGTTTATCTGTGCATCCTCAAAACATGACTTTGGTGAAATTCTGGTGAAATTCAAGGATTTGCTCATTCAGATTCTATAAAATCTTGCTTATCTTTGGATTTATTTGTCAACAACCACATATTTTTTGTTTTCTTTATATTTTTAAGAGAAAATTCAGATTTTTAAATTGTCATCGTTATTTTTGCTCGTAACAATTTTATTTTACTGTAAATAGACTGGTATAACATACAGTAGTCAACATTTGAAGTGGATCAAAACCTTTCATCAATGTTATACATGAATTTTGAACAATACCCATTCTTGTCTTAGGACTTTGATGATGAACTTTTTTGATCTACTTCAAATGTTGACTACTATATTTAACTATGCTTACTTCTCATACACTACCAATAAAGTGTTTGATCAATATGATAAAAAAAAAGAATAAATTAATACTTCTAAATTGATTAAAATACATTTTATGAATTTAAATGAAATGCTATACTTTTGAACTTTCTATTCATCAAAGAATCCTGAAAAAAAGGAAGAATATTAGAATGATTTCTGAAGAATCATGTGACACTGACGGCTGGAATACAATATTTTGGTGTATTTTTTATATCAAATACATTTATTTATATAATTTATAATTTATTTATAATTTATTTATATAATATTTATATATCAAATAACTGCAGCCTTGGTGAACAAGACTTTTTTTGAAAACACTAAAAACTCTTCAAAAAAGTTCCTTAATAACTTTGTATTATGCAGTTACAATGCATGAACAGTGGTTCCATTACTTACCTTTACTGTACCACGGTACTGGCGAAGTGAATTTTTATTAAAGTGCCCCTATTATGCTTTTATATTCCCTTTCGTGCAGTATGTAATATGGCTGTTTGTGGGTGTAAAAGGTCTGCAAAGTTTTACAGATCTAAGTGCATTACAAAACGAGTCGTCAGCAATTCCAGTGTCATTTTCTGTTACATACTTGTCAGGACTCAGGACACACTACATACTGGCCACACATGGACCCAGCGGAATCGCCTATCCGATCAGCCATGGAACTTCAAGGAGCCATGCTGGGCCGTCATGAGGAGGAGCTGGTTAATGCTCGTTTCTCCATGCAATCTTTCGTTGTGCAAGTCGCTGAGCTTTCAGACCAGTTTGAAAGAATTCGACGTCTCGGCCCAGATTCAGCCGCCTCTAATTCCACTCATGAAGCTTGAGTCAACAATCCTCCTGCTTAAGCTGGTGAGCCTACCAACTGTCGCTCTTTTATCATTCAATGTGAGGTGGTGTTCTCGCTTTAGCCGCGGACCTATGCAAGTGAAAGATCAAAAGTTGCTGTCCTTGCTGTCTGGTCGGGCTCACGACTGGGGCGCTGCTGTATGGGAGTCCCAATCCCAGAGCTGTTTTGATTTCAAACTCTTCAAAGCTGAAATGATCAAAAAAAATTTATCGGTCTGTGTTTGGAAAGGAGGCTTCAAGGCTGTTGGCAGCTCTTCGACAGGGCAAGAGATCGGTGGCAGATTACGCTATTGAATTTCGAACTTGCACAGCCACCAGTCAATGGAATCCTGAGGCGTTGGCGGCGCGGTTCTTGGATGGGCTTGTTGATGATATTAAAGATGAGATTTATGCTCGTGATCCCCCCAGAACATCCCCCAGAACAACCGTTTGTCTTGATTCCAGATTGGAGTTACGTCGGTGGGTTCGGGGGCAGTTTTACGAGCAGAACTTTTCGATTCTCCTTCTGCTTCCCGGGGACCTGAACCATCGGTTGGTGTAGAGCCCAAGCAGATTAGCAGAATGCATCTTTCAGCTAAGGAAAGAGAACAATGCTTGTCTGAGGGACTCTGTCTTTATTGTGGTGGCCATGGTCATCTGGCTGCATCTTGTCCAGTAAAAGGCAGCACTCGTCGGTAGTCAAGGGAATTCTGGCGAGCGGAACTTTCACATCCCCATTTCATGAATCTTGTACTCTCCTGCCAGTGACTGTCATCATGAATGATACTTCCTTCAAGGGTTCAGCACTCATTAACTCTGGGGCAGAGGGGAATTTTATCGATGAGGACTCGTGAGAGGGTCCTTCCTATTCATCCTCTAAATACTTCCGTTATTGCTCACTCACTGGATGGCCGCAAGCTCATGACCATTTATTTTATAACTGGCCCGGCTTTATTTAACTAAATCTCCAGTAGCTCCCTTAGTTTTTGGCCATCCCTGGCTTTCTCTTCATGGTCCGCTCATTAACTGGGCAGATAATTCTAGTCCTTATTCTCATGCACACTGCCTTGTTTCTGTGCCATCTTTTGTGTCCCCTTCTTTGTTCACGATCTGCGGGCAGCCTTTAGTGTGTCCCGAGCTGCATCTCTTCCTCCACATCGACCGTATGACTGTGCCATTGATCTCCTCACAGGCACTTCTCCGACTCTTGGTCGCCTTTTCTCTTTGTGAGCTCCTGAACGGGTGGCCAGGGAGAAATATTTGTCTGAGTCTCTGGCCGCTGAAACCATCCTCTTCTTCGGCAGGTGCGGGATTCTTCTTTGTGAAGAAGAAGGATGGCTCTCTGCATCCCTGTATAGATTATCGGGGGCTGAATGACATAACGGTTAAGAACAGGTACTTATGTATGCCTTATTATGCCTCTTATGTCTTCAGCCTTTGAACTCTTGCAGGGGGCGAGATTCTTCACAAAGCTGGATCTACGCGACACTTACCATCTTGTTCGGATTAAGGAGGGGGACGAGTGGAAGATGGCCTTTAACACCCTGGACTGCGGCGGCTCTGAGTGCGATTGATGAAATCAAATGCAGGTTTACTTCTGCAGGAGTGAGGAGGCCGCTGGCTGTCATTCGCCAGCAGTTATGGTGGCCCGCCATGGCAGCGGACATCCGTCGGTTTGTGGGTGCTTTCTCGGTCTGTGCTCCAAATAAAAGGGTCTGTTACATCCCCTTCCTATCCCTTCCCGCCCCTGGTCACATATTGCCCTGGATTTTGTCACTGGTCTCCCTCAATCCAGTGGCAATACTGTGATTCTCACCGTAGTGGATTGCTTTTCTAAGGCGATCCACTTCATTGCCCTTTCCAAACTCCCCTCAGCTAACGAGGCGGCCCGGGTGGTCATTGACCACGTCTTTCGGATCCATGGTCTTCCGGAGGACGTGGTCTCTGACAGGGGGCTCCAGTTCGTTTCCCATTTTTTGAGGGAGTTCTGTTGGCAGATTGGAGCCTCCACCAGTCTGTCATCAGGATTTCATCCACAGACCAACGGCCAGTCCTAGCGGGTAAACCAGGATCTAGGATGGATGCTCCAATGTCTGGCTTCCCACAATCCCTCAACCTGGAGCCAGCAGCTAACTTGGGCGGAGTATGCTCATAATTCTTTGCCGGTGTCATCAACTGGGCTTTCCCCGTTCATGTGTTGCCTGGGTTACAAACCTCCTCTGTTTCCTTCCCAGGGTACCGAATTGGCCGTTCCCTCGGTCCAGGGAACGCACTAAAATTGCTGCGGACCGTCACCGGAGGTTGGCACCTAGATATGTTTGTGGACAGCGGGTTTGGCTGTCCACCAAGGACTTGGCGCTTCGAGTCCCGGCTCGTAAGGTGGCACCACGTAAGGTGGGGGGGTATTTGGTTGTTTGATCTTCCTCTGTATTCTTCCTCTTTTGTTCTTGTTTCAATAAATTGAAATTAAGCATTCTTCTGCTTTTGGGTCCTCCTTCCTCAGAACCTCACACATACCTACATAACAATGTCTTCAAAACATGCTGTAAGCGGTAGACCAATCACAACAGAATGGGCCATCTGAACAGTCAGAGCAGAGTAGGCTTGCGGAAACAAGGGGATTAGAGAGGACGCTTAGAGAGACTGAATCTACGAACACACCATTTTCAGAAACTAGGTGATTAGGTGAAAATTAAAGTGTTTTTTTGAGCCTATAAAATAGCATAATAGAGGCACTTAAAAGAATATAAAATATAGAACTCTTGAAATATCACATGAAATTATATAGAGTACAAATATTATGTATAAAACGCTCTTTGTATGTTGTATCGTAACTTATGTTATTGTTCTAACCTTATATAATATGTAAACCTGCCAAATTCTGTCCTTATTAAACCTCACATATCTTGTAGTACGTTCATTCATACCTTCTCTGCATCTTGCTGAAAGAGTCTTAGCTGGAAGCATTGATCCAGTTTGACTTTGCGCATGTGCCAGGCTTGGTGGAGATGTTGACGTGTGCCGTGGAGTTTATCCAGAAGTGCTTGGACTTTTGGAGCTAATCCCTGGATATCTCCCCTGCCTTTCTCCCCACACTGGATAAGTTGAAGCAGGCGTTGACCATCAGTATCTAACTCCTCCACAGGAGCTTTAGTGACCTTTTTCTTCAGAGATGCGTGTTCCTCCATAGCACGCCGAGACCCATCCAGGTCTGACGGCAGGTCCCGCTGGGACACCATGTCCTGGAGCTCGTCCAAACGGGCTAGGATGCGAGCCGCATTGCTAGTGAAGTCTTCAAAGGCCACTCGAACTTCGATCCACTCCTCGTGGTCGTAATCCAGGCTGCCCTCGAAGTCTGGAGTCAGCTGGGAAGGATCGACGACTTTGGTCAAACCCTCGAGGGACACCATGATGGTCTGAAAGGATGAAAGTAGGACACTTGGGTTCATATTCTCAATGCATCAGATTTTGAATACGATAACTGAAATAAAATATAAAATAAAACAACAAACCTTTTTTCATTACAATTTTACATTTTCATTTAGTTTACCATGATGTACTAAAAAAACTAAAACTAAAGCTGAAATAAAAATATAAATTATATAGCCATTTACTAGGTTTTGAAATGATGTTTAATATCTGTTGAATTCTGATAGAATGATAGAATCTGATCTGAATCTGAATTTACTATTAATGTTTGATATCTCTGCATTGTTTCTACAAGTTTTGACTCCACATTTTTGCAATGTAATATCAAAATGTATTATTTTACATGCGGGTCTGCTTTTTGGTGTGACATCTTAACAACAACCAAAACCGATCACTGCAACCTATGATAATAATTTGTCTGCTCTGGGTCCTGAATGGATCACTTTTGTCAGTGGGAGGTTTCCAAGAAGCTGCAATTGTTATTTAAAAACAACAGTGCAATTAAACACTGATTGGATGATGAAAGTACACCCTATTGGATCAGTTACATTGAACACTTTACTTAAAGAAGCCAGGAAAACATTCCAGAGATTGCAGCTCAGGTCATGTTATTAGAGACAACAGCAGAGACATGAGGGGATCGTGGACACTTGAGACTTGCTGGTGGATAGAGAGCAGAACTTCAAGACAGTCTGCTCTGCATTATACTGTTGCAATTATAGGTATTTTCCAGTGTTTAGGTGTACACAGCTGTAAATCATGTTTGCGATGCAGTTATAAACACCTAATATGTATCAATTACATATATATTACTATGTAATATCACTTTTTTAAGCTTGTGCTGCATTAGATGTGTTAATTTAAGAAACCTCCATTGGGAGATTAAGCCTTCAGATTAAATATATCACTACTGCATGTGTCTTCCTCTCAGCTGTTTGATGAAATAGGTCAGAAGTAATTTCGAAAGCTGTACTTTCATACCAGCAAGATGGAATGTTCTAGTAAAACATACTATAAGAAAAATGCTGTACTCTCAGATAACAGATTTTTAGAAACATTCAAAACAATATATTATTGAATATAACATGAACAGAACTCCTAATTTGCTGTCACTTTCTTAACGTACATTCACAGGTTTAAAGTGCTTACCTCAAATTCAAACTTGGAACTGCCGAAATTCGTCCTCTGTTTCTGCCAGAAGTTGTCAGGTTTGATGATGAGAGCGACGTGGATGCAGGAAGGAAACGATTCCTGTAGGATCTTCAGCAGAGGTTTGATAGAGTCCCATTTAGATCCACGCATATCCACGATGACCGTGAAGCCATGTCTGCTCACCTCCTCACTACACAAACAAATAAAAACACAGCATCAGCTCTTCTGCAAACTGCTGACACTCACGTCATTAGGGAGAGGTAAATGAGAGCCACTGCTTTCAGAGATATTGACAAATCCCTCTCGGTTTAAATCAAATTTAGTGCATCAGATATAATGTATGACCCTGCATGAAAAATAACACTTACCCAAATATAATATGTAAAAGGTAAATAAACCCTTCTTGCTAAAATGAAAGAAAACTGCTATAGGACAAAAACAAACAAATAAAATGCTAACTAAACAGCTCTCTAGCTTGAAAAACAGCCTGTTAACTCAAGAGTGTTTTCATATCCACAGCTGCACTTCTCTGGTCTGACTCTTAAACAGGAATGAGCACTGAACAACTCTAAATCATTCTGACCTCCCTCTCTGTGAGAGAGTGAGAGTGAGAGAGAGAGAAAGAGATAAGGGGAGGAAGAGTGAAAGAACACAGAATGAAGAGAGGGATGAGAGTGAGACAGAGAGAAAAAAAGAGAAAAGGATAACATGATGTGGGGTGATATGTACCATTTTTTATTTGATACTTTTATTCAGCAAGGGTGTATTAAATAAATCAAAAGTGTCAGTAAAGAAATTCACAATGTTACAAAATATTTCTATTTCAATCAAATGCTGTTCTTCAAACTTTCTGTTAATCAAAGAATCCTGAAAAATCATTGTTTTCACAAAAATATGAAGTAGCCCAACTGGAGTAATGGATGCTGAAAATTCAATAAGAGACTTGTTTCAAAAACAGTTAAAAATCGTACACACATACCTAAATAATTAGCAAGAAAGCACGCCTGTAATTTTAAGTGCTTATATGAATTTTTTATATGAATTGATATGTAATGTTCTTTAAATCATCATCTTAGTGTAGGTACTACTTTTCTCGGTGGATTAATGTTATGTGTTACCGATGTGATTCCCGTGGATGAATGTCTGGTATCATGGCATGTTTCATATGAAAATGACTGGTTTTACCTGCTTTAATTGGTAATAAGAGATAAAAAGTAATTTTATTGTACTAGTCTATATCAACACATAAAATGTAAAAGTCCTGTGGGTGTACATTCAAAACAGTGAATGTTTAGACGTTTATCCTGCACAATTCCTTTCCTTATAGACTTCCATTGTAAGTGCATTACTACACACACATTTTGGGTTTGATCTCACTAATTGATGGGCAGGTTATAATTATTTTGTGTTGTAATTGATGGCATGAAGCTTAACTTGTATCAAGTCATAAAGAATGAGAATACAAGAGTAAGGAAGAGAGAATATTCTTAGGAGTGGAAAAAAATGGATGGAGGAAAGAAATGGCATGGAGGACAACCAGTGCGGCCTACAATCTTCAGTTTCAGGCCAAACAACATATCTACACCCCTGGCTATCCGATACACACCAGACACCAAAACCAACAACCGTAAGCGTCTATACACTCCCTCACTAAAGCGTTGTTTTCCTAACCAGGGGCCACATCTGGGTCTCCAACATAATACTGAATATCTGCACTTCCAAGCAAAGGGTTAGAAGTAAGTATTCCAACTAAATTCTATGTCCTTTGAAGTATGTTATTTATTTTCAAACTGCCATGTACGGTGCAAAAGTGGAGAATGTGTTTACAGCCATCAAGAAGTTGAGGTTTAATTTCTGTGGCTCAAACAGAGTGATTATGGACAATAGAACAGAAGTAAAGTTTGGGAGAACCCTGAGGCAGATGATAACCTACATAAAGTTTTGAAATGTGCAGAGCTGAAACCCTCTGGCTGAAAGCAGAGATTCACGTGGAGCTGGTTGAGTTTCACTGAGTCGAATCAATGCTAACTACAGAAGGACACAGCAGGGAAAAGACAAATTGGCCATGTGATGTCTAAACAAACCAGAGAACAGGGAGCTTCAAAACCAAAAAATAAAAACAAAATCAGGATTTCACAAAAAAATACATTAACTAGACTTAAACGTCTTCTCAAGAAAATGCAAAGATACTTACATCACCACAGCAGTGCTAAGGTGTTCTGGGTGGTTGCCAGAGAACTGCTATGCAGTGTTAGAGTGTGTAATAAGACTGGGAAAAGCGTAGCCATGGGCATGACATGTGTATATGAATATAGATATGAAAATAAATTAAATTAAACAAAATGAAAACGTCGGTTCAAGAAGTAAAGGTGCTTCCTTGAGCTGTAGTTTTCATTTAATAATAAACACACTAGTAACCCTCCAGAGCACACAAGCAACTGCTTCAGTGCCAAATCAACCACCCAGAACACATTTAGCAAATACAAAGAACACCATAGCAACCACCTAGTGACACATTAGCAAGCCTCTAAAACAAAATCCCTAGCGACCACCTAGCAACGCTCTAGCAATCCTCTAAGACACCCTTGCAGCAACGCCCCTCAGAACACATTGATGCCATAGCAGCCACTCAGAACCATAGACATAATAAATACATAGACGCCCTATTGGCAGCTTTGGAACTTTGTTGCGATACGTCAACGCCTCCGCCATATTGATGAGGGCATGACTGCGCTGTAAACAAATGCAAGTAAAAGGGTGAGCTGCGGTTTCTCTGGATAAAAACAAAAATAACGTTTACATTTATCAACAGATTTCAGTGGTTCGTACGTGGTGTACAAAAAGTTCCATGTCTAGTTATTTAAAATCTCGATAGTTTAGACTTATATAAAAATAAAAAAATAATAAGGAATTGTCAAAGCTCAGGCTTGTCATGTATTTGGCTTTTTATTCTTGGATAAGAATTGTGAAGACCCCCGTACTGAGATATAATTTAATGTTCACATTCAATGAAATAAAGTTTTCTTATTGTGGAAAAAGCATTTTCTGTCTTTGACCCGATTTTAGCAATAACAAAGATAACTGATGGATCCTTTATGGTAATACATATGACAGTGCAACTGTACACTGTACAACTACAGTGCAATGCAAATAGTAAAAATAAGATAAAGAGAGAAGTAATAGTAAATAGTTTAGTGTATAGTCAATAAAATAAACAAACAGTATACAGCAAATAAAATAGTAATGAACAGTATAATTATATAATATCATAAGTACAATAATATAATAATAATATATTGATAATAGCATATAATATAAGTATGATACTATTATAATAGCAAAAGAATATGAAATATCAATTACAGAATATAGACAATAAAAAATAAGTTAAATAGTGACTACTGAATAGTACAATAATTTAACAGCATAACTAATAGATTGATAATCGCAAGTGGTATAATATTTTAATAACAATAATAATATAATAACAGCAAATACAATGTAATATCAATTGCAGAATAATATAGACAATATGAATATAGACATATAGACACTGACCTACATATAGTGAAGAGAATGTATATATAAAATATTTTATATATTTTAAAATATTCTTACATAGGCTATATAAAATAAAATGACACAACCCTGTGTCTTTTTGTTAAATTTCAGTTTTATTGATCAATAATAGTCTTTAAGTCAGTATAAGTAGCCTAAAAGGAATAAGAAGAAGCTAAACGAGTCAATAAATAAAGTAAACGATTCAGTCAAACATTCAGTCAAACATACAGCAGGCTAACGTTACAACGTTAAAGTTAAATAGCCTAAATATGTTAAGTTATGAAACTTCACTTTGCCCTCAGCCAAAACGATTTGCCAGCGAACAAATTATAGATTAATGAGACCAAAGATCGCCCGTTAGATATACACAAGAAGAATTATATCTCATGTTTAACCACTAGACTAGAGACATCAGAGCCAGCGGCAAACGGTAGAAGCACTAGCCGAGGAAAGGTTGTTCCAGGCGGGGTAACGTTACATGAGCGCTGAGCGCCCGGTGATCGCATGGATCTCAAAACTCCGAAAACGTCAGATACATTTTTTTTAAATAGGTTTTGCTTTATAAATAAACCACAGATCTGAGCTTTAAACAACTACATTCTCGACTGAAAACTCTTCAAACTACATTTCGTGACACAATACCAGTAGTATTTTTAAATTCCGCGGCCTTTCTCCTCTGAAAATAAAAATAGTAAATGAAATAGTGACTAGTAACGTTAGCCTACCTACCCGAAACGAGTAACGGGTTGTGCAGTTTTTGACGTACGATCAAGCGGCAACATTCTGATCTGAAAAATGAAGCCTACCCGGAAGTGCGAAAAACTGCAATACATCGAAAATCCGCTAGGGCGAGGTCCCAAAAGGGAGCAAATGTCCATAGCCCCCATGTTAAAATGTCCGTTTTCACAGCATAAATTCATGTTTTTACAGGTTGGTCCCATGGACTTTTATTGTATTTTTCGATAGGTTCCGAGTGCCTGACAACCTATAATGTTTAAGATTTCTTTAAATGAAAACGAAAAGAGTTAGTGTGGTGTTTTATAACATATTTCGTTGCCTAAATATAAACAGAGATAACCGAAGTAGCAGAGCGAGCGAGTGACGCGCGCTGCGTCAGAAGGTGGGCGGGGTTAGGATTTCCCAAGATTTTCCAAGATGGCGCCGCCCATACCCCCCATAAACGGCTTCAAACCCGTTCTTCAGAAAGTCTATGGGTGACGTCACAGACGCTTTGTCCATATTTTTTACAGTCTATGCGTACAATCCAGCGGCCGTCTATGTATTTATAATGTCTATGCTCAGAACACCCTAGCAGCCACCTAGCAACAGCACAGCAAACCACCCAGCAATGTCCTAGCAACCACACATAATACCCAAACAAAGACCTAGCAACACCAATCAGAACATATCAATGCCATAGGCATCCACTCAGAACATCCTAACAGCTGCCTAGCAACATCATAACAATTACAGAGAACACCCTGGCAACCACTCAAAGCTGCAGTCCGCAGTTTTTCCTCTTTGTCGCCATCTCTGTTCGAAATCTGCGGAATTATCAAGAATTTTCACCGGAAAATGTCATCTGAACAAGTAAGTAACATCCACTTTGTTCTGACCAACTAAGGGGGGAGGGGGTAAGCATTGCAGTAAATCGCGCTGATTAAATCTAACGATCGCTTATCATATCACGTCAAACCGTGCAAATTATACTTTGTTCTCAAATTGTTAATGTTAACAACATCAGCATTGCCCTTGCGATATTTATCCTTGTTTTCGCATGGGCCTGTTGCAGTCTCTTTTTTTCTCCTAAGTCTTTCGCGTTTTACAACGGGTGAATCTCCAGTTGTCACTGGTGATTGTCATTTGAACCTTTCTGGTCCGCCATCAAATTGATACGTTTAATTATATCAAGTGCTGCGAGAAAAGGCTATAAATCTCCACCTCCAACATCCTCACACGCAACATAGCCAGCTAGCCGAGACTCCTTCTTTATATGTACAGATGTGACGTAATGACGCAAAGACATGCTCGAATTTCCCGCGGAAATCCACCAGTACCACTGGAATTAAAAACATGATTAGCAGCTACAAGCTTACCATTTTGAATCAAGCTACGGCAAGCAGAGAGTTTTGAACACTGGCTGGTTATGTAACGTTACTTGCTCAAAAAAATATTTTGGATAATTTTTGACCCAAAAAAGCTACGGACTGCAGCTAGTAATACAGAATACAGTAATACAGGACTGCAGCTAGTAATACAGAAACCATGCCGGACACCCTATCAACAACCAATAAATGCTTTAGCAACCCTCTTAAAGGGATAGTTCGGCCAAAAATGATATTAAACCCATGATTTACTCACCCTCAAGCCGTTTGAGAAGCATATGTCAATAATTTTTCAGACGAACACATTTTCAGTTATTTTAGAAAATGTCTTAGATCTTTCAGTGGTTATAATGTCAAGTTATGGGGTCCACCTCCTTCAAGTCCCAAAAATATGCATGCATCCTTCACAAAAGTAATCCATCCGGCTCCAGGGGGATAAACGAAGGCCTTCTGAGGGTAATCCGTGCGATTTTGTCATAAAAATATACATATTTAAAACGCGTTCACGGGAGATAGATGCCATAGGAAGCGTTGTGACGAACTATCCCTTTAACAACCCAATGTAAGATCTGTTATATGTTTTCCCCAGTATCTGTTTGTCTTATGTTTGATATGTCTTTGAAAGTTGAATAAAAAATCCCTTTAACAACCGGTGGGCCGCGGCCCTCTAGTGGACCTCGGAGCGCCATCTGGTGGGCCGTGTAGGTAGTGGTGAGCTACCCCCAAATTATTTTTTTTAATTGACAAATCTTGTTATTTTCTAATCATCTGATTGTTCTTATGAATTTATATGATCAAAAACACTCAAGTCAAGTCATGATACATTATCTAAAAGCTCATTTATGTTTAAATATCGCAACACCAATCACGTCACAACGTCAGATTGAACGTTTCTTCGATCAGATGCAGTAACATTACATTACTGTTATATGGATCGTTTTCTGAAAAGAAACACAGATGTGGCAGATAGACCTGTGCAAGCAAAAGCTGTGAAGTGTGTAGTGAGAAAATATGACGCTCAATACATTAAATTAGTTTTTTTTAAGGGCAGGTACTGAGACTAAAGAGGGTCACACACCGGACGAGAAGCGCCGCGTCTAACACACCCTATAGCAAACGGCTAGCAATGCCATCGTTTCTCTGGTGCATAAGGTCTATAGCAAACGGCTGTAGATGTATGAAGCACCACTCACACAAAAGTCACTTTCAAACCAAGCAGCTGTCTGTTTGTCAACGCAGTGAATTCGCACCACTAACTGAAATAAATTCCTTATTGTGTGGATTCCTATTAAAATGACTGGATTTCATAGGTGAAAATTCAAAGAGCAATGGCAAATATGACAACACTTTTTACTGAAAGGGGCAATTTTAAATGAATTCGCAAAAATAGATAAAACACATGTCTATAGGCTTGTTCGACTTGAACCGGCGCTGCACAGACCGATCGGTTTATGACATCAAAGCGCATCAAAGTAACTCGAGAGCGATTAGAGAGGACGGCTCATATGCTTTTGAATCACTCTCGTGGTACTTTGATGTCATAAACCGATCGGTCTGTGCAGCGCCGGTTCAAGTCGAACAAGCCTTATCTTTTCTTGAGCAGCTGTTCACATGATTCAGTGTCACATTATCCTTCAGAAATCATTCTGATACTGATATCATACTGATTTGGTGCTCAAGTAAATTTTTCTTATTATTATCAATGTGGAAACTGTGATTTTTTTTTTTCAGGATTCTTTGATGAATATAAAGTTCAAAACAACAGCATCAATTTTAAATATAAATCTTTAAAAAAAAAAAAAAAAAAATGTCTTCGTTTTTTATCAATATACTGCATCCTTGCTCAAAGAAAGTATTAAACAGACCACAAACTTTTGGGATTCCCGATCATGATAGCGTGGATTCCTATTGAAATGACTGGATTTTCCTGGTGAAAATGCGCCTAGCAATCGAAAATGGGACGGCATCTTCATTAAATCATCAATTATCAGCCAAAAATATACCAAATGCAGAGCTTGAGCTGCTAAAGGCACCCACACACTACAAGATAATCAGGTCGATTTTGAGACCAACTCTCCCCTTCCGATAATCCTAGGTAAAGTCCCGATTATCTTTAAGGTTCTACAGATTATTTGATCAGATTTTCCTGTGGTGTGAGGTGTGTTAAAAGTTAATGAATCTGCTCGGAAGAACCTCGGGGCTGCACTAATTTTCAAATCATAAATATCCAACATGTTGAGTATTTAGGATCAGAAATCTTGTTCCCTTTCTGTCAAGTATGACCCCTAATGTCATCCCTCGACATAACGTCTCCGTTCCCTCCATCAGGGAGTGAGGGTTAAAGGGGTGATGATTTGAGAAATCTCATTTTCCTTGAGCTTTTGACATATAAGAGGTCATCATACTATAAGAATATCCTGTAAGTTTCAGAACTGAAAACTTCCTTGTTAGTCCAATAAAAGCTTTTATTGACACCAGGCACAGCGAACGACAGGTTTTTCAAAGTGTGGCTCTATGACGTCAAAGGGTATCAAACACCACCTCCACAGAAGAAGATCAACGCCTACTTCAACACTGCATGTTTAGCCCCGCCCACTGATTCGCGCATTACATGAAACTCATTATAATATGCAAAACTGTTATCCAATCATAGCAGTGGGCGTTTACTTCCAAGTCTTCAATGTGGCACGCCCCTAAAAACCAAGCGTTACAGGAGCTAGGCTCAAAACCAGGGTAGAAAATAGCCTATTACTAAATCATTTTGATGTTTTTGAATGTAAAAACCAAGCGAAAGTCATAATTTGACCTCAGACAACAATATAAAAAAAAATTAAAAGCCAGTTCATGACCCCTTTAAGTCAGTAACCGAGGTACTGTGTGGGGGAACCCTGAGGACAAACGTGCCGCACTCTTTAGACTGTCACGTGGAACGGAATGATACCCAATCAGAAAGCGAGCTGACAGAAGACGGAGGAAGCATGACATGACTTCATCCAAACCTTTTTCTTTTTTTCCCCTGTGAATTTTCTGTAAAAAGCAATCCAAACACTATTATCGCAATTTCTTCTTGCCTGTTGTCCGCCATGTTTTGTTTACTCTGAAGTCACGTTTGACCCCGAGAAATTTTGCGAGATTTTCTGTGTTCACAGTCGGGACTCTGGTTGTTTGTGAATGGAATCTGTTTGTTTGTGGTGTGCCGTCTTAGTCACAACGTGGCACTCCACATACTATAGGGACAAAACTGTTAAAGTCCCTGTAAAGTCAAAATTAAGTATGTGTTCTGAGTTTGTCACACCACAGAAAAATGTGTTATTAGCCTCCCAGCCAAATTTGAATGATAAAAAAAGCCGGCAAGTACATAAAATAAGCTATCAAAATCTTGAAAAAATTAGCAGTTGTCTCTGCTCTCAAACGCTGGGGGCGTGTCCACTGGCTGCGCTGAAACCACGCCCACTCGCGGGAAAGCTGCCGTCGCCTCACTCAACTGTCTGTCACCGCTACAGCC
The DNA here is from genome assembly GCF_965113295.1 of Leuciscus leuciscus. NCBI lineage: Eukaryota > Metazoa > Chordata > Actinopteri > Cypriniformes > Leuciscidae > Leuciscus > Leuciscus leuciscus. Next base: position 26,683,304 of record NC_138744.1, on the reverse strand, counting down.
GGAATGGATGCTCCTAGCAGCTTAATTGTTTTTACAAAGCCATACATGTTCGAGCCTGGACTACCTACAATAATTATAACATAAGCACACAAGACAACTTACACTCATTGGTGGGCACGCACTGCCGACGATAGCACCAGTTGTCGGCGCGACGGGAGTATGAACACCTAGGCGAGAGATAGTCGGCTCGGCCTCATTCACCAGTAACAGCGGACTATCAGTGAATCCCAGTTGTCTCCGACGAAAGTTTATAAAACTATCCCGTGTAAAATTATCACTACAGAGGCAGGTTTTGGCGGTGATCCTCAGCTCTCCTCTCCATCAAGGCGGCTCTTCACTAAATTAATCCACCTCTTCTTGATAATTTTAATAAGGACACCGATCTGTTTTGTACGTGATCGCATCCAGGTAGTACGCATTTCCGTGACGAAGGCATAGCTAGCTAGCAAACTGTAGGCTGTAGTAACTAATAGTACTGACAGTAACTCGCGATCGGTAAACTGATGTGATTGTGCTCTATTTAGGGGAGGGGACAGCGTCAGGGGCTCCAGTGCGTCATCAAGTAGGGGCGTGTCCAGGATCTCAGGGGCTCCGGTGCGTCATCGAGCCCCCGTTTTAGCCCCGCCCAAAAAATCCGGAACACCGCAATGGTGAAAAATTGTTTAACGGTCTAACTCCACAATTCAGCACTTCACAGTTCACAGTCTTTGTAATATGTTTTAGCAATACATTTCTAACATTTCTAATGTGTTTAGAATTTTTTTTTAGAATTGCCTTTACAGGGACTTTAATTTGATTATTTTTTATTGTCATGCTTATGGTATCTTACATTTTGAAAATCTGATAAGATTTAAAAAAATTTTAGTGTGGGCCAGCCTTAAGATGAACCCAATGGTGACTCAACTGAAACTTTACAATTCCAGCTGCTGGCTGGCTTCCATGCCTGTTGCTCCCTTGGAATCAATTCCTCAACGTTTCGACTGGCTGCACCCGATCTATTATGACTTTGAATTTTGTTGCATAATAATGTTCACACTGACACAAAGACAAAGATGCACACACACAAGTAGTACCTGGGGATGCCTGCAAGGTACGCAATAAGTCGTCTAAGGTCTTCCTGTCGTATTCTGTCATGGTTACTCCTGGCTGGAAATGTAAGGACTGGCCCTCCTCGACGATCTCTTCCACCTGCGAGTCAAATAAACACACTATTTGGTTAGCTGGAACAATAACATTTCTGTCACTCAAGCATTAGTAAAACAGGGCAATGTCTAATCTCAAGAAACGAGTAAAACTAGCATACCTACTGTATAGTGATGCTTTGGAACACCATGGCCTACTTATCAAAGTTGACCATTTCACAAGACATGAAATAGTCCGCTGTTACTGGTCACAAGACATTTCTGAGTGCAACTCTTTTGAGTTTTTGTCTAATACAGAATATGATGCCTCATTTCATTGCTAGAGTAATACCATTGGTTCATATCGTTATTGCATATCAACTTCCATTAAACTCTCTTTTAAGTGCAGAGGTGGAAGAAGGGCAAAATTGGAAATGAGTTTTATCTCTACTTAGGCAAGCTGAGCTGACGATAAGCAAGTTGGCCTGCCAAAGATTAAGATGTTCGTAAGCTATCTGGGTCAGCAGCCAGCTAAACACTCACTGCATTCCCCAGTGATGCTGCTCTGCCTTTGAGCTCACATATCTGAGAGTGTTAATGACTGTCACTGCAAATAAGTTTCCTCTTGTTAATATTCATAGGAATCCGGGCCGTTGGATAAGAAGCAAACACTTCTAAATAAGTGGCTTAGAATATAGTTGTAATGGTCTTGTTCTGTTTTGTTTTGTTTTGTTCTGTTTTCATTTTCATTTATTGCCATGTTTCGTTTAGTTCTCTGTGATTGTTAGTTTCCATGGGTATTCATTAGTTACTCACCTGTTCGTAATTCCTTTGATTACACTGTATGTGTATATAGACCCTTAGTTTTCTATTTTAAATGTACATTTATTTCTGTAAATTCTCAGCAGCATTTACTCCAGCGTCCCAATTCGCCTACTTATACTGTGCCCCAAAAGTATGCACTTTTCTGTGAAGAAAAAGTACATAATTTTGAGTGTGTAGTAGAAAGAGTAGGCCAGCTTTGGGACATACTACTTTGTTATCTTTAACGGACAGCTCTGTCGCTTAGTTGCGTGCATCCTGTCACCTTTCAAACTGCCCTGTCAATCATCTTGTCACAGTTCAAATTATCCACAATTTTATTTAATTTCCTACTGTTTCGGAGAGAAATGTACCAGTAGCACGTTGATCTACCAGTCGTGGGTCTTTCATGTCGAGACTCTCCTCGTGTGTTTGCAATTTGCATAATGGTGCATTTAAAAGTTCATGACCAACCGTATCATTACAAAAGGTCAAAGATGAAATATAATGTAATGTTTATAATGTGGATAACTTTATCTAAACCTCTCTCCTCAACTGTCGGACCTGCACATCCGCCATGTTTGTAGTTTTTAACACTTTTTATTCGTGTTTGTAGTTCTAACCGAATCCTCGTCCAACGTGCAATGGGTTGTGGGCAACATTAGCCGTTAGAGTGTGGACAGATCTGCACTTTGGATTCTAATCGGAAAAAGTAGACCATCCGGGTATCTTTGGAATAGCCTACTCATTTCAACATACTACAATTTGGGACAGAATTTTCATTTTGAATACCATTTAGGATGGATAGTAAGTGAATTGGGATGCAGCACAAGAGTGCATTTAACTGTACAGAATTCGTACTATAGGACATGTAAATGTACCGAATTCGTATCAAATCATGACCCCAAAACCGAGGTATATACCGAACCGTGACTTCAGTGTACCGTTACACCCCTGATTAAAGCTGCTGCAAAGACACACAACATGCTACTGTGAGCAATCAAGTCATGCTGCTCCTGTATACAGACATAGAATACATGAATCACAGAATATTGCAGATCTCTACAGGTGGAGCTGGGGAAGGTGGAGAGTTTCTGAAAGCAAGCTGCAAACTGCAACAGCAAACGATAGGCATAAATTTGATTGTTGAGTAGCGAGCTCACTGGCTGCTGATACAGTGGGAACCAATTAGCACGGCCCTATAGAGAATGATGTGATTGCAAGCAGATTTTGTTAAGGACTTGTCAGCCCGTAACATCTAGGGTTTCATGCCAGAATGTTATATTAATGTTTTACTGTTATATATATATATATATATTTATATATACATATATATATATATATATATATATATATATATATATATATACATATATATATATATATATATATACATATATATATATATATATATATATATATATATATATATATATATATATATATATATATATATATATATATATATATATATATATATATATATATATATATATATATATATATATATATATATATATATATATACACATATATATACATATATATATATATATACATACATACATATACATATACTAGATCCTGCATCCTTTTCTAAATTCTCAACTGGCTCACCTGATAGGAATGCCACCTTCTCTTTAAGGATGGGAAGAACTTCAATGGCCTTCATGTCTTCATTTCTATGGAACCCTGGAAGGAATCAAAAGCAGGTCAGTCTCCAAAACACATGATGACAAACACATTCATTCACACAACTTGTAAACAGGAAAAGCAACTCATGATTTAATTTATTCATAGTTTGATGAGACTACATTTATGAATCAGCAATCTGACAGGGTATGAATGACAGGGTAATAGCTGAAACATGCCCAGTAATATCCTGGTCGGATTTATTTACTTCAATGTTTTTAAATGTCTTTAATTATATGGTGTGCCGTCAATAACATATCTAGTGCTCTATATCATGGCCTCCCCAGTCAGAGATAAATGCCCTCTCCTCCCCAAAGCTGATCTTCATTCTCTCTCTCCCCGCCTACTCACCAGATGGCAAGATCTTAATTCACCCACGGCTTTGTCAATGCATGTGCAAATATAACATGCTAATGTGCTCTCATTGACACCAATCTCCCTCAATATAAAGTGTCAAAGTCTTGCATTAAAAAACTAATGAGAACGGCAAACATATCTCTCTAAAGAATGACTGGGACAAAAGTCTTGTTGCTTATATCTGACTAATATATCAGACAAACTTCTGATTAATATGTGTGTATATATATATATATATATATATATATATAAACATTATTTATGTATACGTGTGTGTATGTGTGTGTGTGTGTGTGTGTGTGTGTGTGTGTGTGTGTGTGTGTGAGTGTGTGTGTGTGTGTGTGTGTGTGTGTGTGTGTGTGTGTGTGTGTGTGTGTGTGATGGAACAGAGACTCAAGACAGGTAGCTTCTTTATTTAACACAGATGAGCAATAAGTAATACAGGTGAATATGATAGATATGGCAGTTTGCAGATGGATATATATATATATGGTTAAACTCCGCGAGCGCGGCCTCCGCACTGCACTCCCCAGTATTCATCTTGCGAATCTCCGATCTCTTCCTAACAAAATGGACGAACTTCTTCTCCTCACCCGCACTAACAAGGATTTTTTAAACTCCGCTGCTCTGTGCTTCACTGAAACCTGGCTGAGTGAAGCCATACCGGACAACGCACTACATCTGCCGGGCTTTCAGCTGTTCCGAGCGGATCGCATCGCGGAACTAACGGGGAAAACGAGAGGTGGTGGATTGTGTTTCTACATTAACGAAAGTTGGTGTTCAGATGTAACAACACTGAAGAAGATGTGCTCTCCTAATTTAGAGGCACATTTCATAAACTGTAAACCTTTCTACTCGCCGCGGGAGTTTTCCTCATTCATTCTCGCGAATGTTTACATTCCTCCAGACGCGTGTGTGAGCGCGGCGATACAACAGCTGGCTGAACATATAGCTGAAATGGAACAAAGGTACCCAGACTCTCTTTTAATCATTCTTGGGGATTTTAACAAAGCAAATCTCTCCCGTGAACTGCCAAAATACAGACAGCATGTTACATGTCCTACCAGAGACAGTAATATATTGGACCACTGTTACACCACGATAAAGAATGCGTATCACTCCGTCCCACGGGCAGCTTTGGGGCTCTCTGATCATTGTTTGGTTCATCTTATACCGACCTACAGGCAGAAACTGAAATCAGCTAAACCTGTAATAAGGACTGTAAAAAGATGGACCAACGAAGCAGAGCAGGATCTACAGGCCTGCTTCGATTGCACTGATTGGACTGTTTTTGAAGCTGCAGCCACCGATCTGGATGAGCTCACAGATACTGTAACATCATATATCAGTTTCTGTGAGGATACATGCATTCCTACCAGGACATTCTTATCATTCACTAATGATAAACCATGGTTTACTGGGAAACTCAAACAGCTTCGTCATGCCAAAGAGGATGCTTACAGAAGTGGGGATAAAATCTTGTATAACCAGGCCAGAAACAGACTGACAAAGGAGATCAGAGTTGCTAAAAGAAGCTACTCTGAAAAGCTGAAAAACCAGTTTTCAGCCAACGACCCGGCATCAGTCTGGAGAGGCCTGAGGAACATCACCAACTACAAATCACCATCCCCCCGATCTGTGGAGAATCAACAACTGGCTGACACTCTCAATGCATTCTATTGCAGGTTTGAGAAGCCCAGACTCACACCTCACACCCGCTCTGATGTGCACTTCACACATCCACCATCACCTCCTGCAACCCCTCTCCTCCCCCCTTCTGCCATCCAACCTGAGCTTAAGGTCTGTGTGGAGGACGTGAGCCGAGTCTTCAAAAAACAGAAGACTAGGAAAGCTTCAGGCCCAGACGGCATCTCATCTGCTTGTCTAAAAGCCTGCGCTGACCAACTGGCCCCAGTCTTCACGCAGATCTTCAACAGATCATTGGAGCAGTGTGAAGTTCCCTGCTGCTTCAAACGCTCCACTATCATTCCGGTTCCCAAAAAACCTAAAATCACTGGACTTAATGACTACAGACCTGTCGCTCTCACGTCTGTGGTCATGAAGTCGTTTGAAAGACTGGTGTTGGCCTATCTGAAGGACATCACTGGACCCCTTCTGGATCCCTTTCAGTTTGCTTACAGAGCAAACGGGTCTGTGGATGATGCAGTCAACATGGGACTGCACTATATCCTGCAACATCTTGACAGACCTGGGACTTATGCACGGATCTTATTTGTGGACTTCAGTTCGGCCTTCAATACCATCATCCCTGATCTTCTCACAGCCAAACTGACTCAGCTCTCCATGCCATCCTCAATCTGTCAGTGGATCTCCAGCTTCCTGACGGACCGGCAGCAGCGAGTGAGACTGGGGAAGCTCTCATCCAGGACCCTCACCATCAGCACTGGCGCCCCCCAAGGGTGCGTTCTCTCCCCACTGCTCTTCTCCCTGTACACTAATGACTGCACTTCTAAAGACCCCTCTGTCAAGCTCCTGAAATTTGCAGACGACACCACCGTCATCGGTCTCATCCAAAATGGTGATGAGTCTGCTTACAGACTGGGGGTTGAACAGCTGGCTGTCTGGTGCAGCTATAACAACCTTGAGCTGAACACGCTCAAAACAGTGGAGATGATCGTGGATTTCAGGAGAAAATCCCCAGCACTCCCCCTCTCACCATCATGAACAGCACTGTGGAAGCAGTGGAGTCATTCAGGTTCCTGGGCTCTACCATCTCTCAGGACCTGAAGTGGGCAAATCACATTGACTCCATTGTGAAAAAGGCCCAGCAGAGACTGTACTTCCTTCGCCAGCTGAAGAAGTTCAATCTGCCACAGGAGCTGCTGATCCAGTTCTACTCAGCCGTCATTGAGTCTGTTTTAAGCACTTCCATCACTGTCTGGTTTGGTTCAGCTACCAAATCGGACATCAGGAGACTACAACGGACAGTCCGGACAGCAGAGAGGATTATTGGTGCCCCCCTGCCAACCCTCCAGGACCTGTACTCTTCCAGAGTGAGGAAGAGAGCAGGTAAAATCATCACAGACTCCACTCACCCTGGACACCCCCTGTTTGAACTGTTACCGTCAGGACGGCGACACAGATCACTGGCCACAAGAACATCCAGGCACAGGAACAGTTTCTTTCCACAGGCCATTTCCCTTCTGAACACTTAACATGCCCCCCAAGGCATATGCCTGCAAGTGCAATACTCCCACTGTCTAGTGCAATATTCTCTTAACTCAGGTGATATTTATATTTATATTATTCATACTACTCAAAATACTGTAAATATGTTCATAATCTGTAACATGCACTAGACTCCCACTGTCTAGTGTAATATTCTCTAACTCAGGTGATATTTATATTTATATTATTCATACTTCTCAAAATACTGTAAATATGTTCATAATCTGTAAATGTTTATTCAGACTAAACCCAACTGTGACCCCTTTTTTATTTATTTTTTACTTTTTATACTATTTTTTTTTATTTTATTTTTTAATATATTTTATTCTTAGAATTTGTATTACTATGTTTCTTGTTGTATTTGTATTTGTATATGTGCACTGGAAGCTTCAGTACCAAGAAAAATTCCTTGTGGGTGCAAGCACACTTGGCAATAAAGCTCTTTCTGATTCTGATAATGGAATGATACTGACAGTCTCTTTATTGCAGGAGGAGTGGAGATCGTGGATGGATGAACGGATGACTGAGCTCACATCTCGAGGAGGAACAGGTAAGTATCCAATTTGACACAACACTGAACAGGAGATGCTGGAGACAACAAGGAACAGGAAGACGATGGAGAGAGATAACGTATACTTCAGGAACTTGGAGTCAACAGGAAAGTGAGTCCTTTGATCAAACGAGACCAGTCGAACTGACTGTGTGCTTATGCAGAGGGAGATGATGAAATGTGAAGCAGGTGCGGGTGATCAGTCCTTAGGTGATTTCAACCGCAGTGAAATCGCAGTGATATATATATATATATATATATATATATATATATATATATATATATATATATATATATATATATATATATATGACATTTTACTCAACTATTTTACACAATATTTACTCAAAAATAAAAAATAAATATTTTTTATTAACAACGGTAGAATTTTGGAACTGACATAAGAATAACTCTGATATTTTTATATATTTACCAATGCCAATGATCTCAAAATGGTCAATATTGACTGGTCAATCTAAATCTGATAGATCTAAAAGTTTTTTATTATTTTTATTATTTTTTATTATTATTATTAGGCCTATTACATTTTTTTAAGAAGCAGAAAAAACACCAAATGCATAAATAAATAGGCTATGTACAACTCAATTATGTGTTCTCCACTGTAATAGCTATTTTTTGTAATAGAGAGTAGAGGTTGGGTTTCAAATTGGCAGGGCTGGATGGGTGAATATGTGCATGTTAATTAGAGGTTAATGTCCACAGAAAGCAGCAACTGCCTTTTTTCACAAATCCAGACTCAATACAATGGTACAGTTCACAATAGGACAACAGACTGTAAACCACACCGTAACATATGATCTTATCTGAGATTAAATATATATATATATCCTGATAACATATGATTAAGATCACTATACTGCAGATTAACATACTGTATATGTTATGCTGTATTCAGATGCAGCTAACAGGACCTGTATAATGACTGTGCTCTTCTTGAACCAAAAAGAAGTAAACAAGACTAAAGCCTGGTAAATATAATCATGGTATCTGGGTCAACATATTGCTATGCAGCTATAAAGGCCAAGCGTATGCAGTGTTTGTCTGAATTTATTTATTTATATGAAGTCGACTATCACATCCAAATGTAGAAAGTCATCATTATAAATCCTATTCCTAGTTCAGTTATCTAAGTTACTCTTTTTGAATTTCTAGTTGTTTATATTTAGACAAATACATAAACTGCGTAAAAATATTATTCTGTATCAGCGATCCAACTGAAAGGCATAAGGGTGCAGTGCACATTTCCACACTGCTATTGATTTCATTAGCTTTATGAGGGAGTCAGCAGAAGTCAGGCTTGATTGCCCATCATAACGCATTATGTCACTGGGCTAAATTGGCCACTGCTTCCTGGCGTAAGGTTAAGGTTGTCTGCAGGGAGAAATAATGGCTGGGGCATGTAGTATCCGGGGACTTGTGTGTTGTATATGTGTGTGTGTTTTATTTCCCCCATGTCAATGACCTCATCACAATCCAATATTCGCACAACACTTACACTGTTTGCATGTGGGCTTGTGTGTCCACCCCCCCCCCCCCCCCACCCCCACCCCCACCCCCACCCCCACCTTCTCCAATGACCTCATCTCAATCCAACATAACACTGATATAATGTATATGTCATACACATATAAACGTGTGTGTGTGAGTTTTAAGTATGCATTCTATTTTTGCATCTCATTTACATTCAGATTACATGGGGCTTCTGCTGGCACTGTAGTAGTTCAATACAACAATACAACAGAAACCACATTCCTATGTGGGTACTAGTGAGTTAAAATGTTTTGAACAGAGACCTACTACCTAACTGATCATTACTTAGGCACACAAAACACATGTATCCGTATATATTTTAAAACATATTTTTCTTTAAGTTTTGACCTTCCGTCCACACCGAGAGCATTTTTGTTAAGTAAAAACATTCTCCAAAGTAGAAACATTTGTAAAAAAAAAAAAAAAAAAAAAATGCTGCTTGTTCAATTTACCAAATTAAAGTGAGCTAAAGCAACACAATTGCTGAACATTTGATCACATCCTTATTACACTGTTCAGCACACTTAGATATGTAAAACGGAAGGTAACTTAATTAATAATTTTTTTTTTTTTTTTTTTTTTTTTTTTCATTAATTTAAACTGCATGAGTGGATTTTAATTTCCAGCTTGCTTTGCACTGGACTGAACTGGGAAAGTAAATGTTGAAATTTAGTTTTATTTTATGCATTTTTGAGTAGTTATTTTATTCAAGTTTTTATACAAAGACCTGTTAGTGTTTACTGTTTTTTATACTGGACATTTACTATTAAATAATCTGTTCTTGACGTTTTTGTGGTTACCATAGTGCCACTATGTCAGTTTAGTGTTAAATTAAAATGTATAAAATTAAGAAATGAATTTAATGTAAACACTTGCTTTAAAAAAGTTGAGTAAAATCAAATACCATGTTTGAAATTTACTTCAAAAAATCTGAAAGTAAAAATTTTGAAAATTTCGCAAAAAAACTACAAAAAAAAAACAAACAATTCTAGTGACACAGTCATGTGATCCATTCAAAACAACCAAGAAGGGTTGTACTGCCATTGTTGTGCATGCTATTGAATTTTGCAGTCTTTTCTTTGCAGCACAAGAATTCATGCAAATTCAATCAATTGCGGCAATATTTCCCAAAGAATTTTGCAAACCAATTTGAGCTGAGGGGGAGAACGCAGCTAACAAGCAATTTTTAGAAAACACTATGGACAGAGAAAACTTCAACAATAACAACAACAAAAAAACACAACATTTTTCAATTGATCAGAATTAGTGTGTACACAGACTAAATCACCTTTTAAAGACACCTTTACCATAACCTTTCCTTATCAGTCAACGTGTGTTTGCGTACCACTGCGCAGCCTGTTCACGCAGACATCATTCACATACGCTGTGCAGACAGAGCGAGAACGGCAGGCAAACAGTTGTTTACGTTCGTTATTGTAGTACTCACTGTACTGTAATGTTTTCTCACCAGTGAATGATACATGATGTAATCCAATAACGTTGGATTGGTCTCTGGTCGTCTCGCTTCTGGTCTGTGCACGTTCATGTGTTTTGGAGGAGGCACAGCTTTAGACGGCGATTTGCAGTGAGGATGGGATCGTATGCTTTCAATGCTAGCAGGCAAAAGTTAGCATTTTCCAGATCACCTATTGCACTTTTAAGTTTTTGTACAAACAAGCGACAAAATTTCACAGGACACTTTGTTGATTGCTATTTTTGTCAGTTTCTTGGTAGCTTGGTAGTTTCTTGGCTGCTCAACGTGAAATCTCATTGGCCCAAAATCTTGCTACAGAAATGTATATAAATCATCAAATATATTATGTTCTGATCAGATGTGATGTGTCACGTCACGATTACAAACCGCCCTCGGCCCAGAATTCTCAGCACAGTTGACACATTTGTATAACATTCCAAAGAACTCTGTTATCAGCCCCACAGTGGAAAATGAAACCATATCTGGCCCGGCTGAGCCAGATCGTCCAGAACGGGACGGTTAAGCAATGAGAACGGTTTGACCCAATGGTGGAAAAGCAGCTTTAGATGGTTAGGTTTACAACAGCCAAATGGAAGAGCACCAAAAACCTCCTCCGCTCAAACAACATTGCTATGGAAGAATTACCCTACAAAAAAACAAAACAAAAAAAAAGAGCACTTCCTCTTGCTCTTCCAGTGTCAGCATTCATTATTTACACTATTCACAGGGACGTTACAAAAAGTGCTGATCAGTAATAGGAGACACCACAAGTAGAGCACAATCATAATATTTAGTTGTGGCCAATGTTCATAGCTAAAAGAGCACAATCTAAAATAAATATCTAATTCTGGGGGAAATCTGTGCCAAATCCAGTGAAGCTTGTGTGGCTCAAGGAAACTTAAGCATTTCCCGCTGTTGTAATATCCTACAACAACAGGACCATGGTATTAACATCATATCACTCAGCAGGCAAGCTGCTTTAATGACACTTAGTGTCTGATGTTTCCAAAAACACCTAACTCTCCTTTTACAGTCTGGGACAGAGTAAAAATAATAATCAGCTTTGCTGATGCTTCCTAAATTAACTGGTCTGCCAAGCGTGAAATTCAAGTTGTCAATCAACCCTGGGGTCCTGTGATCCTTATTAATGACAAAACTGAATTTGAACATTCAGTTCAACTGAATTTGTTGTCTGAAATCGCATACTTTCTTGAGTATACTTATTTTAAATTAGTAATTACTTCACAATCGCTAAAAGAGTGCTTTCTATATGTTTTGTAAGAATGTAATCTGGACGTAATACATTCGCCCTGTTGTCATTATCATGTGACCTTTCAGCATCAGTTGTGTCGCTTTCACCACCTTTTACCCCGTGGCCTCATGGGATAGTAAAGTGTTCATCGTATGCAGACTTCAGAGTCTCGACGGAAGAAGATTTTGGCCTACACTCTTATGAGTACTGTGAATTCGGACTTATTTACTATATGGTAGAGAAGTATGCGATTTGGATACAGCCTATCACTGTATAGCTCAAAAAAGGAAGTAATACTGGAGCTACATGCAGGGAAGTGTCACGCCGTTCTCCTGAGTAAAACAAAAGGTGTTTTATGATGCCCAGAGCTAGTCATTCCGCTAGTCAATAGTCATTGAAAATAGCCATGCATTTTGACGGGTTCGATCACTCAAACAGCCGTGCCCAGAGTAAATGAGGCTGTTAATATTCAGTTCACAGGCAAAATTCCCAATTGTGAACAGATGATGTCCTGGTGCTGGACAAGTGTGTGAACTTGACAAGCATTTAATGACATGACTACACAGAGTGCATGCAATGAATAGAATTGTGGTGCAGCCTAGCGGTTAATTATCTAGATTGGTAACCAAAAGGTTGGAATCCCACAAAGGGATTCGCGTGGCTGTCAAAGGTTATCAAACTAACTTCAATATACAGCCAATGATTTGCATGGTGTATCATTACATGGGTGGTACTGAAAATCAAAAAAGATTTAGGATAGACTCATCTTCTCCATTCCAAGATACAATAAGTTGCATGTCTCTTCGAAGACATCATCACATTCAGAGAAAAAATATTTTTATTACATAGACAAATATACAGTATGATGTTCAATTCACTGTGCACTTAAGCCCAAAGTATATTTAGGTTTTTACGTGTACGCTAGGGAATGCATAAAGAGCGTAAAGGGGTCCAGAGATAATCACACAGTTTAAATAAGGGGAAAATATATATATATATATATATATATATATATATATCGGCCATAACTTCTGTAGATAAATAGCTGAACAGACACTGAAAAAAGATTAAACTTTCGAGCGTGCATGTGTTCCCGCACACTATCAGATGGAGTATACTTTAAAAAAGGATATGTGATCATCTAAGTTTACTTTACACTTTATGTAAGGCCTGAAACAAATCAGGCACAAATCATTTGTTATATTTATTAAATAAGCCAACCCCTCACCCAACAAGCAAACTATGAGTTAGAGTTTCTGTGGAACTACTCAAAACTGCAACTAACACCCAGATGCAAAACCAGGCACTGGCTACCATAGCAGCACAAAACACATCAGCAAAATAAAACTGTTTTACAACCCAAAATAATTTTAAAGAGAGTTTCTCACTTACTTCATTCACAACAGACTAGTAAATGATGAAATGGGCTGAAAAATGGGCCCCATGTAGGATTGTCCGCGGGTTCCATAATGGCCCCATGTTAACTGCCCAGATGGATTTCATGTAGGATTGCACTTGGTACTAGGCGGGACCCAAGTGGGCAAAATGCACAAGACCCATCTCTGTCCCAGCTTTAACCCAGTCGACATTTATATGTGGGTTTGAAATGGACTGAAAAATGGGCTCTGTATGGGATTGTCCGCGGGTTCCATAATGGCCCCATGTTAATTGCCCAGATGGATTTCATGTAGGATTGCACTTGGTACTAGGTGGGACCTAAGTGGGCAACATGCACAAGACCCATCTCGGTCCCAGCTTTTATCCCTTAAATTTATCCAATTTTCCCATCTTATTATTTTCCTTACATTGTTTTGCCCACTGTGTATTAAATCAAACTATTTGAATTAATGTTTTAGAATTTCATACCAAAGTTAACCAACATCACATGTATAGTCTAATATCTCAACAACAACACAATCATTTATCCAACCTTGATTGATCCCTCCCCTGAGTTTTGACTAACCGTGAAGTAGTTCTATTGATCTTGTTTATGAATCTTTTGCCTATTTTTGCACCAAAGTTTCTGGATTACTGATTTTGCATTGTTTGCTGATTGGACTGTCTACCTGTGTTACGAATCCTGCCAGTGCTTTGACTATGATTATCTGCTGTGTGACTTCAGCCTAATGTATACTTCGGCCTTAAGCCTAGTTTATTCTTCCGCCTGGCTACACACCACAAGCCTATGCTAACTGCACACACTCCTGCCCAAACAGACGAGGCGTTTATACCACTGATCTGTATAATGACTGCATTGCTCATTGCGTTCTAAACTGCCATCAGGAACACCGGAAGTGTTCGAGCGGCCATCTTACTATTTCCTATCAACAGAGGGCATCATTGATTTACAGCCAAAACATTGACCTAAAATCTCCCGATTTTCAGCGTCTCAGTCTCACACGATTAGTTTTACGATATATGTATGTAAATGAATTGTTACTTCAGATGTTACCTGTATGTTTATGGTATTTTCGGAGAGGATAAGTCATATATTGAAATCTTTAATGTGGGTGTGTCTACTGCACACTTCCGACAAAGGTAACCAACTTAACACAAAAAGATATTTATTTATGTACGTAATTATGGTGGAAATATTAAACATGAACATATATCTGTGTTTAGTATTCGAAAAGCCTTTACAATAAACATTAATACAAGCCACTGTTACTATATTGCACTATTTTGTATTAAAATTCAAAGTTTACCATGCATCATCTTTTTGTCTGAATAAGTTATGATGATACGTGTATTTTGTTTCCTGATTGAGCAACATATTTCAGACTCTTAAAAACAGTGCAAATTCTATGGCGTTTTACTAGAATTACAGTTTCCATATGAGTAAAGTGTTATGTACGTTGTTGAAATAGTTATTCATTTAACCATCGTTTAAATCATTAACTGCTTCAAAATGCATGATGTTAACGTAATCATTGAAACAGCCAACTGTATGAATAAAAACAATACTAGTCAGAGTTCACTAGTCTTCCCGAACTAAATGTAATGAATGGGCGGCCATTTTTTTGCTCCAGAGATTTGTACAGAAGATATATGCACATGTTTTAATATTTAGACCAATTCTATTATTGATTGCTAGGATGTGAAGAGAGTTTTAACCAGTATAATTAAAAGTTAATAAAAAAAAAGCCTATGGCAATTAAAAAGGTTCTAATCAATAAGTTAATTGATTAGTACACAGCCAATCGTTCAATGTAAACTTTATTTTGTATTTTTTTATATTATATTATTTTATTGGCAGTAAATTTGCAACCTATTACTTGGTCATTCTGTCCAGTTTAGATCACTTTTAAAATAGATTGAAGGACACAATCCACTGTAGATTGATATAATGTAGCAAAATAAACACACTAGCCGTTACAGCTCAATTTACAAAACTGTGGGACTGATCAAATGATTCTGCCAATTTAAGCCACAATGAAAACAAAACGATTGAACAGTGTATATTGACTGAAACTGGCAGGCGCGGTCGGAGGGCTTCGATGTGAAACTTCTCATGCTCTGTGAGGTTCTGGCAAAACAAGGTAGGCAATATGGGCCTCCACTCTAATCATGTATGGATGGAAACTTCTGGCTGTGTGTATGTCTGTGTGTATGTTGGCTGGTGCTAGGCTACATTTCCTTTTTTTGGCTCCAGTCTAAATATAGGCCAGCCTCAGAGGTAAGGATGTGCCACTTTCTCAGCTTTGGGGATTGTGATTAAGCAGGCCAGTCCTCGGCCATGCCTCTGCGCACCAAGCCCAGTTCACATCTCATTCTGTCAGTCCACATCAATCATGTCAAGTCAGAGACATAGACCTGATGGAATGAGGTGAGAGGTATTAGCAGGCAGTTATCCTAAGTTCTATATGACCAAAAGGGAGTTGGAGGTGAAGATTCAATACCCAGATCAGTAGTTCTAGAAACACCTACTTCAAGAAAATAGGGCTCAACAGATTCCAATGTATCCAATGTGCAGTCTATCAACCAGCTGTTTATTTACCAAACAATTGAGACCACTCATTTACAATTAATTTCTGCTACAAGACACACAGTAGCCCTATAAACCCATAACAACATTTCTCTTCATGGAACTACTCAAGCTTCACCGACTGTTTACTTAAGCAAACCCAGCAGCTACGTTCCAAACCCTGTTGTTTTGTAGCTAATGTCACATTTGGCTGATCTTCCTGATGACAAGACTATCATATGTTGATCCTGGATCCTGAATTTTGGTCACCAGCATCGGATGTCCTCACTAGAGGAGTGCGTTCTCGAGACACCAGGCACTGTTTTGTGCGGATGGGCGGCCGGAGTGCGTGAAGGGTTTTCCTGTTAGAACGGTGTCGTGTTAGTGGCCCCTAAGTTAATAACTAATGATCTTTGCAACGGAAGTGAATCAATCAATCAAAACTAACTTTAGCTGGACAATAACTTTATCCTAGAGCTGTTGTAAAGCCTAAACAATCTGTTACGGTAATTTCCTATTATCACTGTAAAGCTGCTTTGAAACAATCCATATTGTTGAAAGCTCTATATATAAATGAAGGTGAATTGACTTGACTTGACTTGACTAGAGGTCAACCGATATATTGTCTTTACCAATTAAAGGTGCAGTCTGTAAGAATGACAACTAGTGGTCAAACTAGGTACTACAGTTCAGAGTATGTGAACTTAGCATGTTTCCTCAATATATGCAAACATATCATGGTATTTTTATGCTTTAGTAAAGTGAAAAAGTTACATAGAGCACCTTTAAACATCTGATCACTTGATTATATCATTATTGTTAATTTTCTAATAAAGTTCACTACTATGATACATCAAGTGAAAACATACATTAACGTTTTGGTTCATATTATTGATTTAAAAATATATATTATTATTCAGTAATCGGACATATTTTCAAATTTTAGTAATCAGTATCGTTTGGTCAACCTCTTAATTGACCCTTCGCTAAGCCACGCCCGAAAACCGCCACAGGCCAATCGTGGCTTAGCAACCGTAACTAGGCGCGGGAGGTCTGGCAAGCTTTCGAGCGAGGGAAACATGCCGAAGCATTGTGCAAATCTGATACCCGGTATCCTAAAAGTTTGGACAAAGGGCTGGAATTTTTTCCCTTCCCCAAACCTAAAACCCAAGGGGAGAAATGCCGGGACACAGGATTAAACAAAAACACCTACGTTTGCTCCACAACGTGTTGCTTTAGCCTGGTGCGTTAAAAATATAAGCGGGAGAATGTTATCATTGCAAAGTGGTCAGGCTAATGTCTTGTGTTTATTCCACAAGATTTATGGATAAGCTGTTTGATTTATAATTATTATATTATTTTCAAATTTCACTCACCCTGCTGTGCATGAACATAGCTGAATGGCTGCTGCTTGCGCTGGGACCTATAGGCTTTAGCTTCAATTTTTATTAAATTATTATCTAATCGGTTGCATATTATGTCGTGAATGCTTCTCCAGAATGCCTACTGCAGTCCCTTTTGTCTTGCTCTCTCAGATATTTCTGTTCCTGTTCGCCAAAAATGACTAATTATCTCCTTGGGAATGTCTGACACCGGTGCATTCATACTGTAATAGACGTGCCAGGCGCGAAAGCTTGTCAGGCGTAGCAATAGTAACTAAGGAGGGCGGGGCTTAGCGAAGGGTCAATTCCCAACACGGTTTTTTAAAAAGTAAGGGTAAAAGTAAGGCCAGTCAGACCATCACCAAACCAGCAGAGTCCAACCTGGATCAGAATAGAATTTTTTTCTAGAGATGATTTTTAATTATTTTACAACTAGAATCTACCTCTTTTTGACAGTAAAACTATCAGTTGTACTTAAAGGTAGGGTAGGTAGGAATTGTCTAAAAAACTTATTTTCCAAATTTGTTTCAACTTTATTTATATATCAATACATAATTAAAATGTAAGTACTCTGAAAAAGAAAGTATAAAAATCGAGTGTCTGTAGACCTCTCACGACTGTTTTAAAGACAGCTCATTATTTCCATTCACTCCACCCCCTCCCTTCTGGGCTCCTTCCAAAGCCACGCCCCCAAAACATATGAACGCGCGACTCCAACCGCTGAGCTGGAAGACTCATTATTTACCTGAGACGAGCGGAGAGGAGCGCAGTGCATGCAGTGACATCATGTCAGAATCACATGTAATAAAAAAAATCTAACTTTATCATTATGAATATAAACAAATAAGATGTATTTTAGTACTCACTATCAAGCTAGCATTGGTAAAGTTTTAAATATATATTTTTTTGATTCGCTAACGAGCTAGTTATATCTATAAGGCAAAGCTAAAAACAGGTTGCATTGATACACGTTTTTCCATTACCATCAGTTACACTGTGATGAAGATGAATTTCGTGTAAGATTCATAACATATATGGTGTTCTGCATGTAAGAGTTTCCATGATGAAAACATTGTTGACTCTGATGAGGACTACACTTTATTTTATTTCTTTGTTTATCCAAAGACTTTTTGTTCATTACCTTTTCTAGTACTGTCTTCCTTTTTTTGCCTTGTTTGCCTTCGCTAACTGCATATGCCGGTAATGTGAATTTTGATTGCTCTTTCTCAGCCATTGTTTTGCTATTCCTAGGTTCCGTGCCTCTTGAATTCCGCAAATCAAACGGGTGCGCGGAAGTGGGCAGATCTTGTGGCAAAAGGGTGGTTGCCATGGTTGCGAGAGAGAGTGACAGTCGTCTAAGCCAATCCTTTGTTTCGTCCCGGATGGAAATAATGAGCTGTGTTTAATGCAGATTAAACGGTCTAGAGTCACTCGATTTTTATACTCTTTTTTTCAGAGTACTTACATTTTAATTATGTATTGATATAGAAAGTTTAAACAAATTTGGAAAAAAGTTTTTTATAAAATTCCTACCTACCCTACCTTTGATCAGAATGTTTTGAGCTGTTGCACAGCAACCATTTCCAACGTACTGTTCAGGCGCATTTGTCCAAAAATACTGTTTCAAAACAATGTGCAACTTTCTCTCTATTCGCTTAAATCTTGATTTACTGGCATTAATATTTGCAGTGGGCTAACCACACCTTCAGAAATACGGTATTAACTGACATCCGAGGAAAGAGAAACCAAGTCATATTTCATTCTAGATGCAACCACAATGTTCTAGTCACACTTTAAAGACTTCCCAGACTACATCAGCAATTCAGCGTAGAGTTCAAGCTGCCACAATGCAAGCCAACGGAGTTGTCTGCCAACAATTAATTATACTTAGCATTTATATTTTGGATTTTTCTGTGGTTGTGAGAGATGGCTAAGACGGTATCTGAGCTAACGCCAGCTCATTTTTCACACATCAGCGCCTCCCAACACAGTCCCCACCTCACATGACTTTTGGATCCGTCGCCCAATTCTCTCGTTTATGGGCTGCATTTCTCCCCCTCTCTTCTGCTTCTCCATTGGCAACCTTTACCGACCCATTCCCATCCTCGCTTTTATGGTCCTTGTTCACAAGTCTTGATTGCTTGTTGTTTTACAACCAGTGAGACTCTGCAATGGCTCACAGTCTCAACAGGGGAGCACCAGGCATGTTGAGACAGGGTTACACAATCGCATGTCCCTTAGATATGACAGAAGCATTGAGGAAAAATTCCCCAAACATGAATTAATTTCACACTGCCATGCTTATGACGAATGGACTTCATTTCCCAGAGCTAGGCAGTCATTGAAAAGCTGGTATAATATAAAACTGATATCTAATTAGCATGGAAAACCAGACTTGCTGCAGAAACAAGTCACAAAAATCGTACAGAGTATTTTGATTTACATTCGATGATTGAAAAGAAATCAATTGAAGTGGTGTGAAGTAATGTTAATGTGTCAAAGTCAGTCTGAGTCAAACCAAACATATTGGAAAAACTACAAGAGAGCTCCACATGGGTTTGCAAATAAATCAGTCACCTTTTACTGTGTTGCAACAACACAGGTCTAGCTGCTCTTCTACAATAATAGAATAAGCTTAGGCTTCAATGATTTTACAATATACAACTGCAATATTCAGTCTCTACTCAAATCACATTTCCTAAAGCCCTTAAATATGATGACTGGTAAACAGCAAGGAGTCAGAATTTCGATCCTGCCCCATTATACAGTACATTGGCAGAATATTTCATTTACAGTCATAAAAACTACAGATATAGCATTTGCTCGCTGAGATTTAGGGAGACAACAGGAAATTAGATTAAATAAGTATTTATACTTTTATTTATTTAAAGTAATAAACCAGATTTGTTTATAGGCAGCAACCAAATTCAGACAGTATAAAAGAAAATATTACATAAGACCACATATAAGAAAATAGTTAACCAAAAAAAACATTATTTACAATTCAAAGATTCATATTCTTTAGATTTAACAAGATTCTTTAGATTCTTTAGATTTGAAATTGTTCCAAGAAAATGGTGCATTAAACTTAAATGCCTTTTTACCCATTTAAGACAAAACTAGAAACAGTATCATGAGACTTTAGTAAACCACATCTGTGCATCATAAAAACAGATAAATAACTGTTTACCATCCTAAACCATTTGTTACATATATATGCAATACTATGTAGAGTGGGAAAGGGTTGTGAAATAGTAATTAGTGAATTAGTAGAGAGTATCTAGCGTATGAAAACGATGAGATGATGCATTCTTATACAACAGATCACTATAGTAAAAACATAGGCTAAGTGCAAGGAATAAACAAAACAAGTGTGTCGACCTAGGACCTACTTCATCAATAGTCATTGAAGAAGAAAAAAAATTATGATGTGCTCCTCTACCAAAACAGTAGTCTTGTTGGTTTAGGGAAGCAACTGTCATACTTCAATCTCTACTCTAACAAATCACATTTATTGAAGCCTCTAAAAACATTTTTTTTTTTTAAATTAGAAGAAGAATACCTGAGAGTGGGATGAGTCTCAATCCCGTTTGAGCATATTGCCAAGAATGGCTATTCACAAACGTTCCCATTTTACAGGTAAAATAATAGCCATTAAACTACAGATATTGCATCTGCTCCCTGAGTTTCTGGGGAAAGAGGAGTAAACTTTAGGAAAGTAAGCTTTTAAACTAATGGCCAAAACAACACAAGAGGGCGTTGCCAATCTTATTCACTGCAGCCATTCACTTTGTGTCCCCTACAGCAGGCAAGATTTACTGGTGTTCCTATGTGTGTTCTAAAGCTCTGGGGTTCTGAAGCCTGGCAAGCACTCAGAGTGTGCAGATTTATGATGGAATAGGTTTTGCTGATGGCTTTTAATCCACCTGTTATCTCCCAAACCCCCTGTGCACACACCTGCCAAACATCTTGCAGCAGTGCTGCTTATGTACAAGATTTATGTATTTGCCTTGAACTTTGATTAGCTAAATAAAAACTTAAAAATAACATAAATTCCTTATTATTAGAGTGCATTTTATCATCCACAGGGGCCTGTAGATTTTATTCATCATGGAGATTGTTACCAAATTTAAAGTTTTGCTAAAGGGATTCTGCAGCAATTCTTCCAGAAATATTGTCCATTACTAGGAGAGAAAGAACATAAAGGTTTATTGTGTATTGTTAAGATAAGGTAAGGTAAGATGGGGTTTTTTTTCTTGTTTTTTTCTTGACTACATATGGTCTAAATCTCAAAACTGCATTTATTGAATGGTTATGCTCTTTTTAATATATTGACGTTTACCTGAACATAAATTTTTTTTAGATTTTGCTTGACTTAACAATTTTGAGGTTAAATCATTATTTGATTGGAAAATAGATATCAGTGGATGTTTTACTATACTTGCTAATCAGGTATTTGTGGAACCAGTAATTTGCAGGGTAAAGATGTTTTAATTTGAAGTTAAAAGTATAAACTAAATGCTGCTTGAGGAGAATGCTTTAATGTGAATTATGACATCTCTTCCATAAAAAATAAATAACTACATTAATAGAATTGCATAGTGTAATTCAGATATATTCAGATTTACCGTTTTGACGAGGATTCGATTATTTGACTTCTCTGTCATTGTTTCATAGTGTGCAAAGAATCACATTTTTTATTTATTTATATATTCTACAAATTTTACATATCTGTACTAATCAAATTAGCTGGTGCAAATTAACTTGGGAGCCTCAGGTAGTTGTCCTACCCCTTTTTATCTTTTTTTTTTTTTTTTTGAGCTATAACAACTAAATTAACAAATTTCCATTTATTTCTCTTAAAGGGGTCATATAATGGTACATGCACTTTTACAAGTTGATTGTACTGAAATGTGTGTTGGCAGTGCCTGTACACAACCATCATAAATGATAAAAATCCATCCTGTTTTGTTTTTTTAATCTTCTTATATGTTTTCCCCTGTCTCTAATCAAGCCGTTCGACCGTGTGACGTCACACAGTCGGACGCCCCTCCCACGATTGTTGATTGACAGCAGCGTTTCAAATCAGACCCGCCCTCGCTCGTGAGCGAGCTGTCAGTAATCATAGTCCGCGCGGTCAATGTTGATATACTGCTGGAGCACTGTCTATGAGCAGAATGGCGTCCAAGCGATTGTGGTGTTCTGTTCTTGGGTGCAATAAGAAACACAGCAGTCATTTTGATGTTCCTAAATCCGAACCGCTGAAGACGCAGTGGCTGAGTTTTGTTTTCGAAGGGAATATTCCCCACGATCAACGTCAATGCTCTCATGTTTGCGCGAATCATTTCACCAGACTGCTTTACAAACGAGGGTCAGTAAAGCTGGTTTTGCTAAGAAGCTGCTCCTGAAAAAAGGATCGGTACCAACTATTCGTGTTCCTGATACACTTCCAGAAGAAGAAGTGAGTGTAACGTTTTATTAACCTTTATATTAATCTTTGCAAATCGCTAGCACGCTTCACAATGAATGCAGCTGTTTACAATCAGGGTACATTACGGCATGTTTTCTATGTACGACGTTCTCAATATAATTCATAATCCCACATTTATAATGAACGACGTGTTAGGGTTATTGTGTTATGGTTATAACAAACGGTGTACGCACAGAACAGAGGGGCGGGGTGAGCAAAGCTCATTATCATTTAAAGACACATGCACTTAAACGGCGTGCTGAAAACAGAGCTGTTTTTGACCAGGTAAAATGAGTGTTTTCTTACAATACTAATGAGAATTTTTAATTAAAGTATATTACAAACTTTTAATTTAGACCCTAAAGAATCATATTAGCTTGTACAAAAATGGCATTATATGACCCCTTTAATAATATATCGAACGCTCACTGCTAGTGATTATCCAATACTGCTATGCTAATATTTAGGGTGCTTTCGCACTTCACAATTGCCTGGTCCGATCCCAAGTTTGATTGCTCCCCCCTTCCCCGCTGGATTGTGTTCACATTATATAATTTGGGTCCGAACTGGATGATGAAACCGCGTTTGCATCATCAAAATCAGCAGCTGTTTATCCCTGTTGCTTGGTAACAATGACGCAGGAGAAAGCGGCAAAATGCATATTGTTGCTCACCTCGCTATTATATTTTGGTTTTTGAACGTTTGGTTTTGTTTTCAAAGCGTCAGCACATAACAACACTTGGGTCTATCTGCTCTGAATATACTGAAAATTTAGAGTTCGGAAAACTGCGTTCACCATTGAAAAAAATACATAACTCTGACGTCAATCGAACCTGGGTGTGCACCAAAAGTGCTAGTGTGAAACGAACCTTAGAGATCAGGGTGGTTGATGGCCAATATACTGTAATGTAGATATACATGCACATTTACAATGCTTTCTGCATGTTGTTCATTAGCCCAGTGTTATCTGACACAGTAATTTCAAAAAGCTAATTTTGAATTATTAATTAGCCAGGCAAATATTTTGATCTACCACTGCTCAAATCATCAGCATTCTTACAATCATCATCTCCCTAAACACTTTCTTAAATATTATCTGCAGCTTATAGTAGTGTCCATGTTCAAAACTTGTTGCACTAGCATGCACAATACTCACATACTGTATGTACACGAGCTTGTTGTAACAAAGCTCTGACCTACCTTTTGGAGACCACTCAGTGAGACGTCCTTGCCTGTTTCTCACAAAGCCCACATAGAGAAAGCGAAACAACACTGTGAGGCTCGCCATGATTTAAATCACCCTATAAATCATATAATTTATACAACATGATAGTGGTTTTGTCTCAAGGTACAAGTAGTGAAGTTGGCTGGAAGTTGGATGTGGGTGTCTTCATAACAGTCCAGTGCAGCCTGAGATAACAAGTGCTGTGTCTAAAATAACCAGAGAATGTTGCCAGTCACAGGCTGAATCAGCTGCCCATCAAAGAAAGAGGGAGGGAAAGGACGACTGTTGAGCTGAGAAGGGTTACAATGTGGTTACAGCAGAATGAGCATAAGAACACAGCTGCACTATTCCATACTCGGAGGTGTTACTCATCTGTCCCTAATCCGCAAAATGCCCCGGTCCACTTTAGTACCACTTTAAACATAACACTCACCCCCCTTCCCCAGTTGAGCAGGTGACCAAGTGTAAAACCCACTGTTGTTTAATTATAACCACTATGATGCCACAATGGGATTAGTTTGTCCTTTTGCACCCATGTACCCCATCATATGATGATACAGTTACAGACTTTCTAAGAAGAGCTCAATGAGTTGCCAGTGATGAGAGGCTCACTATCAGAAAACACTGAACCAAGGCTTCCCTGCAAAAGACATCTGAGTGTATCAGTAGACTTTTCAAACAAGGGCAAAAAACTCAACATTGACTTCCCACAAGAGGGGTTCCACAAGGCTCTGTGTTAGGAACCTTTGTGAAATCTCTAATTGTCAACAACAACAACAACAACAACACCAACACCATCAAGACTCTAAAATGTCTTGGATACTGCTTAAGCAATAACAGAAGAAAAAAAGCTCATTCTGAGAGAAAGAACATCAGCACAGCATGAATTTTGCAGTAGAATACCAGGCCGCTGACATTACATAATTGTTTTTATTTTCACAAACTGCCAGCTGCGCGCAAAGGAATACATTTAAACAACAAGCTCTTGTGGCATACACTTATTTCTCACATTTCTTCTAAAAAATGGGCTAAGTACACAAGTCAGAAGTAATGTATTTTTATTGCCTTGGCTACTGCATTTGTTGATGTATTTGTGTTGCTTCTGCAGTGTGGACTGGCCTCATTTGCTGCTTTGATAAACAAGCTGTATATTAGGGCTGCACAATTAATTGTATTTTAATACAATTAACAATTACGTTACGTGATAATGATTTAATCTTCTCTCGATAAATAAAAAATAATCGTCACAATATTTGCCCAACTGATTATTTGTCCTGAAAAAGTTTTTCACATTTATGTTATCTTGCATTGGTAACAAGCCTCCACTATCTTTCCCACACTTCGGGTTTCCAAAGGCCAATAGCCTTTCTCTTAAAAACACATTTTCTCTCAGTGTTTTACTTAATCTTCTCAATCTGGCAACCTGCGCTGCACAAAAGCATTGATGATCTTACAACACGATCAAACATGTATGTTGGAGTTTAGCAATGTTTATTGTGAAATTCTGTTCGAAAGAAAGTGTCATACAGCCAGTCTGTGTTCCTTCACGAGGCCACGTGTGCAATTTGCTGCTACTAAATGTGCAAGCGAACATGTAAATGTCCTTGTGTCAATTTAGTGTTAAACAGTGTGGCATAACATCCATTTAACCTATTAATATATTTAATATATAATTTACTAAAAATGTGTTTTATTTGTCAATAATGGCTGTTTGAATGATGATTTCTGTCAGAAAAACACCCTTTTATGCCATTTCAGAGCAAACACATAAATACTGATACATGAGGCTGTAGCTGAACAATATAATTTATCATAAGATAGACATCTTGCTCACTTTAATGTCACCTTCTCTCATTCTGTGATTTGTATTTGTCCATCCCATCTCAAATAACATGACATCACCCTGCATTCAAGTATGACAGGATCGGCTTATATTCTTTCAGGACATACAAAACAATACCATAGCGCAGAACTCCATTACAACATATAGCAGCATATTTCGGTTTACATCTCTCACATGACAGGCATGCATGTAACATTACCCTGGGGTCATGTCAGCCAGGAAGAGTAGTGATGGTGTTGAGCATGCTGATGCCCTGGGACAAGGAACACATTACACTGGCCTGACTGAGCTGTATCTCATTTGTTGAGCTGTCTTGTCATTGCAGTCCAGCCAGAGAGGGCAAAGAATATATTGCTATAGACCTTATGTAGCCCCGCCCCTTTTCAGCGCTGCGCTCCTTGTCTTTTGTCTTCCGGTCTGTAGTTTCACAGCGATCTTGGGTATTTATGAATGAACGACTCGTTTTAAAATCTTCCCGGTCTACTGACATTCGTTAAAACATCTGCTTTAAACATTACAATCTTCATGATAACTTTTGTTAACTTTACATTAAGTAAATCCACTTCAAAAGCTAATTACTCCAGGACAGCGATGCCATAGAAATATACAGAGCGACTGCAAAAATGGAAGGTCAAAGACAATATTCTAAAGATGGCTGCGCCATCGTTTCTCTGGTGCATAAGGTCTATACAGTCAACAGAGAATCACAGGACCGGCCAAAAATGGCATTTTTGGTTTTTGGCCAAAAGAGAAAAGTGGCAGAAAATCTTCATTATCACTGTGCGGTGTGACACTGCTCAATATTCCGGCCAAGGGCATCCAGAATTTTCAGTTTCGACCAGGACAGGGGTGGCCACTTTGACGTCAAGAGAACAAAGAAAACAGAATGAAACTCAAGAAAACATTTTTTTTTTTTTATGTTGTTTTCAAATGGTTAAACCAAAGATCTTTTATTTTGGTGGAAAAGAAAAGGGAGACCCTCAAGCTGTTGGAAGTTTTTTTTTTTTTTTTTACACCTTGTCACTTTTGACAAAGTTGAAACGGCCAAAAAAAACCTCCTTGTGTCACAAAAACCTGAAATAGCTTGCATGAATATTCAATTCAAATATCCACCAAAATCGCACACAGACATTTTGCACATACTATTTTCAGCAAGTTCAAATTTGGAATCTACTAATCTCTATTTTGCCTATAATATAGTATGGATAGAATGAGTAATTGATTTTCAGCCTATGAACAAGAGAAAAGAAAAACAGTGTACCCGGATGAACAAAAGTTTCTGAGGATATACACATTTTACCAATCACTACTGTCAATGAATACAGTTTAATCGGAAGTGTCAGTCTTTGCATTTCAGTTCCACATCTGTCATCACCCACTACATGTGGGTGCGTGCAATGCTCTCAATCTCAGCACATACACCTCATAAATAAAGAGGATACTTTCCATAGTCCTGAAGGAGCCTTGAGGCTCCGGTCTGTTCAAATCAATGACAAAGCATCTCAATAAAGTATGGGCTGACTTAAGGGGGCTCTGTAAACTCACAACCATAAAGATCATAAAGACCCGTACAGTGGTTTCTGCCATGATTCCAGCCTAGGGGCATTCTAAGCGGGTGCCAGGGTGCTGCTATGCAGTTGTTCCAAATAAGTCTTAATTTGTTTCTGTGCAGTGAAGTTGTTCTGGGTGATTGAGTCAAAAGTCAAAAGAATGCAAGACCATGTATTTATGATATTCTGGCTTCTAGATATGGCCCAGGTCCCTACTTCAATACGCTACCATTCAAAAAAATTTGGGGTAAAGAAAATGATATATAGAAATGAATACTTATACTTAAAAAAAGAGACAATTATAATGTTAGAAAAATATGTATTTTAAATGTCTTCAACTGTTAATAATAAGAAATGTTTCTCGAGCACCAATTGATTTCTGAAGGGTCATGTGACACTGAAGACTGGAGTAATTATACTGAAAATTTGCCATCAAAGAAATACATTTCATTTCTCGGTACCAATTTCAGTAACATGTGATTGTAACAATGATTGTGACAATTTTATTTGACTAGTTTTTCATTTAACTATTTGAAAAAATAATAATGAAATTAGTTCATTATTAATGCTATTAGTAATAATAAGTAAATAATAAATTAAAACCGCATGCAGTTTAAATATTGTTCAATGAAGCAAACATTTCATTAAAATGATCAAACGAAAAGTGAAAAACAAATAAACGAAACACAGGACAATTGGCATTGCATTTACACTGCAAGACATTAAGTCTTGCAGTGTAAGTGCACAGACCTATTTTGACATCAGATTTTTTTTTTGTCCTGTCCATTGCAATAGCTATTAAAATGCCAAACATTGCAATTTCAAATTCAGTTCCACGGATTCTGAGTAAAGAAATGCCTCTGATTGGCCATTGTGTATGAAAGCAGCCGCCTATCAGCACAGCAGGTACCATATTGACCCAGTATTCGGTACTACTAGTATTGAAGAAAGACTGGTAAAAACATTATTATTTTTTTAATTTAAGTATAGACTAGGTACCGAAGTACCAGAACATTTGTCAACTCTATAGGTGAGCATAAGAGACTTTAAAAAAAAAATATATATATATATATAATAATAATTACCAACCCCAAACATTTGAACAGTAACGTCTATAAGGATTTTTGTTGATAAAGTTTTCTCATTAAGCCACATGATTTGAGGGATTGACTATGTTATGTTAGGGTTAGGGCTTTGTTAAATTCTTGACTTTGAAAAAGATGAGGAAGGGAAAGATTAAGATGTCACTCAAGGGTCGTCTACATGCGACACGCGTGGTCGCGACCGTTGGCGACTGGATGGGGAGTGTCTGGCGACACGACAAAGTTGAGAAATGTTTAACTTTATGCAAATGAAGAGTGACTTTCGCGAGCGACAACCAATAGGAGTGGAGCCTGGAGCGCGCGTCATCATCCTTCTCCGCTCAGCCCCTCGCCCCATCGACAGTAAGATGGAGGAGTATTTTTTTAAATCTAAAATACTACTGTTATTGTGTCATGAAATGTAGTTATAAGAGTTTTTCAGTCGAGAATGTAGTTGTTTAAAGCTCAAATATGTGGTTTGTTTATACAGATAGCACCTATTTTCAATTTTGATCTGATATTTTCGGAGTTGTGAGACCCAGGTACTCGTTCATTTAAAGGGATACTTCACCTCTGGAAAGATGAATGTGTTATTTAAAATAGGTCATTTATGTAGAAGAAATGTGAAGAAATTTTTTAATTTGGAGCTTTCTAGACTGAGAAAAGCCAGAAAATGTGTTTTTGGCTTATGTGGATGAAAGCATAGACAGTATATAAACTGGACACAGCGACCCCATTGGATTCAACGGAGAAAAGTGAAGTCAATTAGAAGCACTAACTTCCTGATGGTCGAGCGTACTGCGCAGACTCAAGCTGAGCTTGACGACATAGATGTGACGTGAGCAACCCGTCTGTCTTCTAGTAACTGTGCCGAGAGAAATCTGAATCATTCCCTTCCGAAACTTGCAGAGACGGAGAGCGTGAGTAGGAGGTGTCCATGAGCTAGGAGCAGGAGAAACTTTTGCAAAGTATTCTGGTTAATTACTTTGTCATTTTGCCTCCACGTCCCCCCGATTGCCTGCGAGCTTCTCCTCCTGTCCATACGGTAATCTCTCTGCTGTGCGACAGAGAGTCGCGTGTTATGACGCAATCGTTAGCCTATTTTTACAAAAACTGCTTCTACGGGGCCATAACGTAAGATACAGGGTAATGGAGCCTTTTATACATTTTCGTGTTTCTCAAGAAATAAATAATGGACAAATGGAGTCTTTAAACGCCTCAGATGTAAAGTTATTCGAGTCAATGGAGTATAATGGGAGTCAATGGAATGCTAACAGCAGGTGATGGTCCGCTAGCCAATGGCGGCGCCCGGGGAAACTTCAAAATAATATGAAACCCTGCCCCCCTGGATGAAAGACAACAACTCCCAGAATCCACTTGCTTCGCTGCCCTAGGAGGCAACTCCCAAGCCACGCCTACCGGTAAGAGAGCGCAGTTGAAAACAACAAGGCTTGGCTACTATTGAGACTCCGTGACGAGTTTGCCAGGGATTTCGAGATCGCCCAAAATGTCCGGGATTCGGCTTTGGCGTTCTACAGTCGCCATTCATCATGTTTACTGTGGCGAGCAGGACGAGGCTGAGGGCCGCGGGAGAACGGCGCGAGGCCGGTGGCGTCATTACTGAGACGCACCGGTCTCGCATCTCTCACGGAGGAGCGGGAATTTTCTTAGCAATGGTAAAACGCACATCAACCGATCACTTGTTTAGCGTTCATGTAAACACTACATTCAGATTCACCAATCGGAATGAATTCAGTTAGATTGAAACAAAAGGTGTGCATGTAAACAATGAATGGCGACTGCAGAAAGCAAAAGCCGAATCCCGGACATTTTGAATGATCTCGCCCGCCGGACATGTCCGGGAAAAAGAGTATGGTAACCCCTAGTACTCAGCTTTCTCCTACTACTCAGCTTTCTTCACAGAACAAAAGCCTGCTAGCTTAGCTTCCAAAGAAAGACGGCTGACACTGTGTGTACATTCTGTGAGTGAGATCCCACCTCCTATGGGAGGGCTGAAAACATGCGGAACAACGCCTTCTACTGGCTGTAGCCTCTGGCCAGAAAATCCTCCGATCAAAGGATTTTTTCCAGACAAAAAAATACATAAATCTCTTGTCTCAGGGGGATATGAGGGTGGAAAGCACGGTAATTTGAAAATACTACAGGTTTTCTACTAATACAAAGCTTAATGCTAAATCCTGAAGTATCCCTTTAACTTACATGCTTTACGAGTCTAAATATTTAATATTTTCGCTCCAGAATGTTTGTTTTTAGCGGCAAGAAAACTGATTCGCTGTCATTGGATGTTATTCATAAACATTACAACAAGGCAACCAGTAGTGGGAACGCCCACTAGCGACCTCATCGCCAGCCACCGGCGACATGCAGCGACAAAGTCGCTTGTAGTGTGAACGCAGCTTAATACAGCGTTTTTAGTTGTTTTTGTGTGAACGGAGATCTTTTTGACAACGCTGTCTTCTGTACGAGAAAAACACAAAGGAAAACATTTTCCCTCCGTTGTCAATCAAGTAATTTCACTCAATCTCTAATGCAGCTGGTGATATTGTTAAACTCAATTCTCAATGGACTTGAGGTAGACAACAAATCTATCCAAAGCCTTCAGGAGCCTCATCTCATTTTCACCAAGTAGGTGTTCTATTTCCCTTTAGTCTGTGTCTTGTCTGTGTGTAAATAGATTCACATGCATGGAGAGCACGATGAGAGAATTGGTAGCTGTAATTATATTCATAAATCTATTAGTCCTTAGGCTGTGCATGAGATGTTCTCTCAAGTGACACTGGGAACAGACTGTCGACATGTGTCTCTCTCACACTCACACTATGGAGGTGGTCTGTGGTCCCAATTAATTCACACTGACCCATACTGTTTTTAACAATATTGTAGTAACTGGATAGACACTATGTACAAAATAAATGCTCTACTTTTCAGGAAATTAAATAAATAAATACATAATAATAATGAAACAGCATCTCAAAGTTGGTACTGTGGCTTTATTTATGTTCATACACTTGTGTTATTATTATATTATTAACATTTTACCAAATTCAAGCTCAATTGAGTAATTTTTTTCACATTTGAAATTGCAATTCATAAAAATCGTGCTTCTCTGCTCCTCAAGATACATAAAACATTAGCCTATGTAGACATAGTGTTTCTTGAGTAAAGAAAATTATGAACTTATTCAAACCAGTTCTCTATTTACCCTTTCATTGCAAACAAGCAGAGACTGCCTAAACTGTGTGGCACTTTATTCAAGATTGAGGCGGGGTAGAATTATGAAGTTTTGTAGACAGTTTGAGGATTACAAGGTTTAGTCACATAATCTTAATGCTTTTCATTGGTTAAATATTTGTAAAACACACAGACAGATGTCAAAGGTGACCACAGCATTGGTTTATGAAGAAAACAAGAGAGAAAATATAGAG
>NC_138744.1:25983306-26051155 GCF_965113295.1 Leuciscus leuciscus | reverse complement strand
TTTACATATAGGGGTAATTTATAACCTATATCCACAGAGAGAATGAAGGTTAATTGCAAAGAGAACAGTTGTGCACTATTGCCTTCATTGTATGTACAGTGAAAGCAATAAAGAAAGATAATAGAAAATATTCTAAGTTTTGAGGTAATGAGTAGATTAACATAGAATTGATATCTTGGGAATTTTTGATCAAAATGTATTTTACATAAAACTA
Organism: Leuciscus leuciscus; assembly: GCF_965113295.1. Taxonomy (NCBI): domain Eukaryota; kingdom Metazoa; phylum Chordata; class Actinopteri; order Cypriniformes; family Leuciscidae; genus Leuciscus; species Leuciscus leuciscus. The sequence goes on along the minus strand of NC_138744.1, from coordinate 26,050,941 downwards.
ATGAAATGCATACACATGAAATGATCTTTTAAACATTTTAATTCAAAAGTTAATAGTTTAAAATCATCATGAATAACAATGAAATACCCATAAATAACTGATCATTTCTGAAGCAAACATTTGTATAGCATCAAAATGTCGCCATTGTCTTAAGTAAATATAATCAAAGTTAAAGTTTTAACAATAAGAGGTAAATGCTGAGCAGGCACTTCTGCTGTAAAAAAATGTTTGGTGAAAGGTCTATTACAGTAAACTTGTCAAAAGAAAACTACATTCAATGTCAATACTGTGTTGATATTTTATTTGGGAAGAATGAATGGTATTAGATTACGAGGGGCCCTCATTTCAACCAACTCTGGCATGACAACACAGCTCCACAACTTATAGTTTGAGTTAATAATGTCAGCAATGAAATTTGAATCGGAGTAGATTCTCTCAATGGAAGGATCTCCTTTCACTGACCACAGGACAAAGTCACACCACTCAAGGCCTGTGACACCAAGCTGATACTGAACTTGGTAATAATAGGGATGAGAACGACGCAAAACAAGTTTATTGTCACTAATCATGAAACAGGTGGCTTGGATGTCCTTGCTGGTCATTTCTCCAGAGTTGTACTGATCAACACATTCCTGAGGAGATTTCTTCTGAAGAAGCCCTAAAATTTTGATTTCAGCAAGACCAAAACTATTTGTGGAGGGATCATATGATAAGCCATCAGGGCTACAAGCCAGTTGGGGAAGCCTGTGTGAAACAAACAGTCCGGTCTTCTCACAAGAGAAGTCAGGAACAGTCTTTTTTTTAAACAGCACATAACTGTCCCTTGCTCTGTCCTCGTTTTTGATTCCTTCATTCATATGTTTTGTGGTGATTCTGTCGAGGCCCCACACATTTTTCCGGATGTAGTGTAGCAGTCTTAACTTCACCGCAGCACTCATTTTTTGTTCACAGTTTGCTATGACCTCCCAAATCTTGTGAGCCTCTTTACACGTGGAAGCTGTCATTCTGAGGTATCTTTCTGAATACCAAACATCTGAGGATGACTGCTCAACTGTCCCTGGAATCATCGAACTGATGCATTGCACACTGCACTTAGGTAGTAAGTTGGCTTCATACACACTACGTAAGCTGGTGATGACATCCCTGTAGCTCTCTGGCAAATCATAGTCCTCATAATGGTATACAAGGACTGTTTCCCACATACTGATAACACCAGTTCCACTGTTTGCTCCCTGTAACTCAGTCAAGAAGGCATTGACATCCTCATTTTTGACATGACTGCCATCTGGACGCGGATCGAAAGATTTTACTTTAGTTGGAGGGAGTTTACCATACGATTTTGCATTGATGCTACCAGGATTTTTTCGTTTCCGACCCCGTTTCCACTCACATGGTAGGTCTGTACAAGCCGGTGTTCTCCCAACATCAGTGTCGACAACTTTTGTCAGGAAAAGAAGAAGGGCAGCCACGTGACTACACCGCCCTAGGGCTGATGCTTTACATTTACACGTTGCACTTAAAACTGCACCACTCACAGACGACATCTCAACTGATACATCATGGTGCTCATTTTTCATAGATGCATCAACTTTTGCTTTGTATACTATAGAATTATGAGTCTGCCTTACTTTGATATCCTGAACAAAGTTTGAGTCAACATACTGCCAGCCACGGCGCAGAGATTTTTCAGTGACAACTGAAGTTATGTCATCCTCCTCATCACTGTCTTCTGTCTGAGTAGGCCTTGTGGGAAGAGTGGGCAGAGATTCCACCAGCCAGTGATACACGTAGCCATAGTTGTACAGTGGTGGGATGTTTGATGGTAGGAACTCCTTCCAATCATTAGATTCGAGAGCAGTTTGTGGACTCTCAGTATGGGTATCTGCTAATTTCTGATACCATTTCCCTTTGTCAACTGATACGTCAATGTCTCCTGCTTTCCCTGATGCAATGCAATCTTTACATCTGAAAAATACATAAAATGACACAAGTTCAATTAAGAGACTTATGTAGGCCTACAGAGTCGCGTTTCACACGCGCGGGTGATTTTTAGTTTCACTTTCTCTGGCAGCGCAATCTCAAACATAGCCTAAATATCTCGCCCTTGTGGAGGATAAAATTCGCTCTTCAGACCAATTCACATCAAGTAGAAAACACGAAGATATCATGAAGAGATCGATGGTCTCTTTCCTGCTCGTGTCCCACATCCCTCTCAGAGCGCAGAGTATAGGCTATATCACGCGTCTTTGTGTGGAAATATAAAACGAGTTTTTATTTTCTATTTTTTAAATAACCCCCCAACCACCGCCGGTAGTTGGTCCATTACCGCGGTGGTAAAAAATAAATAAAAAAACTGCCACCGTCACAGCCCTAAATATACTAAATATAATAAGATAACCTTGTTTGAAATTATATATTGACTGGGTTAAATAGAATTGCATTACTAAAAGAGACTAAAATACAATTTTCATTGACTAAAACTAGACTAAAATGTCATCAGTTTTCGTTGACTAAAACTAGACTAAAATGTCATCAGTTTTCGTCGACTAAAACTTGACTAGACTAAAAAGAGTATGAACGTGACTAAAACTAATAAAAACTAAAACGACAGCTTGACACAAAGACTAGACTAAAACTAAAATTAAAACAGGCCGCCAAAAACAACACTACTACAGACACTAGTCCTGTACTACGCCCTAGACATTATTTTGAATGAATGAATAACTCTCTCTCTCTCTCTCTCTCTCTATATCTATATCTATATCTATATATATATATATATATATATATATATATATGTATGTATATATATATATATATATATAGTTACTTGTAGGTGCTACTACTGCCTTGAATGACATGTATTTATCATAAAAGTCATATGTAGGCCTACTTTCTTAAAATACTCTGATTTAAATATGTAAGACATGTTCAGCCTCTGCCTTTTTCTAGCAAGCCTGGTCATGCTACAGGTAGGCCCTAGATCTGACAGATTTACTTTTTCTGTAGTAAGGAAACAGCCTTAGGGGAGAGGGTAAAATAATTGAGAGAATTTAGATTTGATATTAATTAAAAATTAAGTGTTGTTGGTTGTGACCAAGTAGCATTAGCGATCGCTAAACAAAAGATAAATACATTAATAATAATAATATAAATTACCCCCAACAACTGTCAACCGTAAGACAACCAGAGGACATAGTATATATGACAGACAGGACATAGGGTGGTAAAAGATAGCTTGTTGAAACTGCAAAATGTCACTGTCAGTGGCGTAAGGCGATGTTTTTTGGGGGAGAAATTCTGTCGATAACAATCTACCTCTGGATCAGGTCGGCTCTTTTTCCCGTCTTTTTCAGCCCTCTACACTCAAGCCATCTCTTCAATTGAATATTTGTATGTTCTTCTACTTCTATACCAGTGAATTTGGCACCGGGGACATCATTCTCGGACAGAGTTAGCAGGTTTAGCTCAGTAGACATCTCGTCCGTAAACTGTTTACATGCGTCTAGCATGAGTGACGCGCGAGTTTGACCCCCCTAGCAACCGTCGCTAGCTTAATGAATATTAATGAGAAAAGGTGACGTATATCGTGCGGTACGCTATTGAGTCTAGGGCTTCAGGGAGTTTAGATTTGAGTTTTTGGCTTGCACACTAATGGGCCACCGTAGTCTTGGATCAATTTGAACAGTCTGCAATGAAAGACTATGGGATTTTTATGATTTTTAGTATTCATTTTTAAAAAAACTGAAACTCAAATCAGTCTGAAAAGATATAGCACACTAAGTCAGAACAGTCTGAAGGTCTGACCCGAGTTTGGTGGTCGTAGCTTTAACGGTCTAGGAGGAGATACAGTCTAAAATTTGGCTCAGAAGAAGAAGAATAATAACTAGATGCGAAAGTTCGCCGAGACAAACTTTAAGTTGGCTTGAGAAAGTTTGGAGCAGAACGTTTTTTGCTAGGCGGTTGCTAGGATGTTGCTATGGTGTTGCTATGGTGTTGCTAGGGTATTTTGGGAGGTTGCTAGGGTGTTCTGGGTGGTTGCTAGGTGGTTGCTAGGGTGTCCTGGGTGGTTGCTAGGGTCTTTTGGGTGGTTGCTAGGCAGTTGCTAGGGTTTTTGGGTGGTTGCTAGGCGGTTGCTAGGGTTTTTGGGTGGTTGCTAGGCGGTTGCTAGGGTGTTCTGGGTGGTTGCTAGGGTATTCTGGGTGGTTGCTAGGCGGTTGCTAGGATATTTTGGGTGGTTGCTAGGGTCTTTTGGGTGGTTGCTAGGCAGTTGCTAGGGTGTTCTGGGTGGTTGCTAGGGTGTTTTGGGTGGTTGCCAGGGTATTCTGGGTGGTTGCTATGCGGTTGCTAGGATATTTAGGTGGTTGCTAGGGTCTTTTGGGTGGTTGCTAGGCGGTTGCTAGGGTATTTTGGGTGGTTGCTAGGGTATTTTGGGTGGTTGCTAGGCGGTTGCTAGGGTCTTTTGGGTGGTTGCTATGGTATTTTGGGTGGTTGCTAGGGTCTTTTGGGTGGTTGCTAGGCGGTTGCTAGGGTGTTCTGGGTGGTTGCTAGGGTGTTTTGGGTGGTTGTTAGGGTATTCTGGGTGGTTGCTAGGCGGTTGCTAGGATATTTTGGGTGGTTGCTAGAGTGTTCTGGGTGGTTGCTAGGCGGTTGCTAGGGTGTTATGGGTGGTTACTAGGATGTTTTGTGTGGTTGCTATGGTGTTGCTAGGGTATTTTGGGTGGTTGCTAGGGTCTTTTGGGTGGTTGCTAGGTGGTTGCTAGGGTGTTTTGGGTGGTTGCTAGGTGGTTGCTAGGGTGTTCTGGGTGGTTGCTATGGTATTCTGGGTGGTTTGCTAGGGTCTTTTGGGTGGTTGCTAGGCGGTTGCTAGGGTATTTTGGGTGGTTGCTAGGGTGTTCTGGGTGGTTGCTAGGCGGTTGCTAGGGTGTTATGGGTGGTTACTAGGATGTTTTGTGTGGTTGCTATGGTGTTGCTAGGGTATTTTGGGTGGTTGCTAGGCGGTTGCTAGGGTGTTTTGGGTGGTTGCTAGGTGGTTGCTAGGGTGTTCTGGGTGGTTGCTAGGGTCTTTTGGGTGGTTGCTAGGCGGTTGTTAGGGTATTTTGGGTGGTTGCTAGGGTGTTCTGGGTGGTTGCTAGGCGGTTGCTAGGGTGTTATGGGTGGTTACTAGGATGTTTTGTGTGGTTGCTATGGTGTTGCTAGGGTATTTTGGGTGGTTGCTAGGGTCTTTTGGGTGGTTGCTAGGCGGTTGCTAGGGTGTTTTGGGTGGTTGCTAGGGTGTTCTGGGTGGTTGCTATGGTATTCTGGGTGGTTGCTAGGGTCTTTTGGGTGGTTGCTAGGCGGTTGCTAAGGTGTTCTGGGTGGTTTCTAGGGTGTTTTGGGTGGTTGCTAGGGTATTCTGGGTGGTTGCTAGGCGGTTGCTAGGGTCTTTTGGGTGGTTGCTAGGGTTTTTTGGGTGGTTGCTAGGCGGTTGCTAGGGTGTTTTGGGTGGTTGCTAGGGTGTTTTGGGTGGTTGCTAGGGTATTCTGGGTGGTTGCTATGCGGTTGCTAGGATATTTAGGGTGGTTGCTAGGGTCTTTTGGGTGGTTGCTAGGCGGTTGCTAGGGTATTTTGGGTGGTTGCTAGGGTATTCTGGGTGGTTGCTAGGGTATTTTGGGTGGTTGCTAGGGTCTTTTGGGTGGTTGCTAGGGTATTTTGGGTGGTTGCTATGGTATTCTGGGTGGTTGCTAGGGTCTTTTGGGTGGTTGCTAGGCGGTTGCCAGGGTGTTCTGGGTGGTTGCTAGGGCGTTTTGGGTGGTTGCTAGGGTATTCTGGGTGGTTGTTAGGCGGTTGGTAGGATATTTTGGGTGGTTGCTAGGGTCTTTTGGGTGGTTGCTAGGCGGTTGCTAGGGTGTTTTGGGTGGTTCCTAGGGTGTTCTGGGTGGTTGCTAGGCGGTTGCTAGGGTGTTATGGGTGGTTACTAGGATGTTTTGTGTGGTTGCTATGGTGTTGCTAGGGTATTTTGGGTGGTTGCTAGGGTCTTTTGTGTGGTTGCTAGGCGGTTGCTTTGGTGTTTTGGGTGGTTGCTAGGTGGTTGCTAGGGTGTTCTGGGTGGTTGCTAGGATATTTTGGGTGGTTGCTAGGGTGTTCTGGGTGGTTGCTAGGTGGTTGCTAGGGTGTTCTGGGTGGTTGCTATGGTATTCAGAGCGGTTGATATGGTGTTACTAGGTGGTTGGTAGTTGTCAGAGATGGTTACTATGGAGTTTTTATAGAGTTCTTACTTAACTAATCACTATTAGCATGTAGCTATTGTAAGAAAAAATGAAGTGGACGTCGAAGATCTCAAAAATGAAGTTTATTACAGCATAGCAGTGGCAAGGTACACAAAGCACCTTGGATTCAGCGGAGTCATACAGAATGAAACTCATCCTCTCAGCTCAAACATTTATCCCCTATTTCGTTTGTCTTCCCCCTCTACATGTAAATGAAGCTCTGTTTTTAAGTGTAATTTAAGAATAACAGATTCGTCTTCCCTCTCAACATGAGGCTGAAACTCTGTCTTAAATGTAAATTGAGGATCTTTCCTCTGTGCCCACATCTTTGATGTTCTGTGAAATCCGAACAGCAAAAGGTTTTAGGTGATAAGATCTATCTGTAGTGGTCACATCTTTGATCTTGTGTTAAAACAGAACGGTCAAATGTTTAAGGTGACAAGCTATTTGAAGTCCCTGTAATCAAGATGGTTGTTGGTTGCCCTCTGTGATACTATTTACATATTACTGAGATTGGATGTAATAGTCTCTATATGATAATTAAGCTCTTTTAAGTGAAGGAACATTTTGATATATATATATATTGGAGTGGAAGTTGGGAACAGACCATAATTTCTTATAGACCCCCCTTTGATGCTCTTGGCCCCAAGTAGCATCACAACCACTCCCTTTTCGTAGATAACACCTCCCGAAACCTGGTGGGCAGGTGCCCCAGTGGCGGCGTAGCCCTGGCTTAGGTTGTTCCCTTATGGCCATCAGAGAACCTTACCCGTCTTCGGGATCTACGCCTCCTGCACACTGAGTTATGGCTCTACTTCACTTGAGCAAAATTATCATAGTTCGTGATAATGAAATGTATTTTTTTTAAAAAATTTTTTATATATATATTTTTTTATATATATATATATACGAGGTAACCAAGAACCATCATATCCACTTGGAACATTCAATATTGATCATGGAATTATCTTCAATCTTACGTTTCAGCGTGGAACACATACAGCATAACATAATGCACTGACCGATAATAAGAATGATACATACACAAACAGCAGTTTTAAAGGTAACATCCCAAAGTAAACCAGAATAGGTGATAGCTAAGTCTCCATCATGCATCTGTTTTGTCAGAACCTCATCTTTTCCTTTAAGGCCTTGTTGAGCTTTCACAATGTGGCTATCTTTCCTTTGCATCAATGACATTAACATATTGTTTAGTTTTGATAACTCAAATAATCAACAATCCAGAGACAATATAGTGTGTGTGTGTGTGTGTGTGTGTGTGTGTGTGTGTGTGTGTGTGTGTGTGTGTGTGTGTGTGTGTGTGTGTGTGTGTGTGTGTGTGTGTGTGTGTGTGTGCGTGTGTGTGTGCGTGTATGCGCGTGTGTGTGCGTGTGTGTGTGTGTGTGTGTGTGTGTGTGTGTGTGTGTGTGTCATTTTGTGTCCATTTTCTCAGTGTGGACATCCTTTATCCACTTGTTTTCCCTCTATGTGGAAAAACTGCTGTCCGTAGTCTCTGAAATGGTTTGTCTCTGAAATCTCCTCTTGTTTCACTTCTCATTGTCCATTTTTTCCACTTGGAGCGCAAGTCCTTCTAGAAGAAGCAGTCACTGGTGTTGTTCGAGTCTGTGCCTCTTCATCAGTTCCATCCATCCCATGGTGGGTCTCAGGGTTTCTAGGTCTTTTAGGCCTGGAGTTCTGGATCTTGCAGGTCTGGAAATCTCTATTCTTTTCTTTTTCTTGAGAAAATCCCCCTGGCTCCACTTCCTTCTCGTCCTTCAAACGACCAGATCACCTTTCTCCAGGAGGTTACAAATTTCAGACAATCATCTCGATGCTTATATCTGAAACTATAATCAAAAGAAGAGGTTGCCCCCCTTTCTCCCACAACCATCTTTTCACATTCAAACATCAAAGTCACAGAAGTTTCATCTCAAAACATGTTAAAAATTATTTCTAAACATAATGTCATTAAAACATTTATTATACATTACAACTACATATCAATGCTAATAAAACATGTTTCATAAATCATAAAGAATCACCCCCCTTTTGATAGTAAACCTTTTTCTACAATGTGTTACTATCATAAAACTAATTCTAATTTGCATCAGCATTTGCTTGTGACTGAGCTACAGTCATGTTGCTGGTGCAGTGATATGTTTGACAAGGTGTGAATGACTTCTTTATTTCCTTCACTGTAAAATCCGATTAGTTCAGCTTACTCAAAAAAAGCATGCAAACCGATTGCACTTAAAAAACTAAGTAACGTGAAATAGGAATAGTATGTAGTACTAACAAGTGCATTTCTAGTAGTGTACACTTACAAGAGAGTTCCAGTAACTTAAAACTAATTTGTATAGTATACTTGATTATTTACTTTAGATGTACTCATTTATGCTAGTTGTGTTAACTCTGATGTTTTCTGCATACAACTTGGAATTACTGAGTTTACTTTACTTCAAAAGCAATCCAGTTTACTTGTTAAAACCATGCAAACCGATTGCACTTAAAATAGCAAGTAAGCTTTACTCCAATAACTTAAGTGCTATCAATCATCTATTATATATCATTGAGAATACTTTCACAATTTTACAAAGATAACATTTACAACTGGACAAATAAATGTAAGGCAATGATACAGTTCAAAGGTACATTTATTGTATTTGTTTTCTAAACAACTGACACAGGGGTGGTCCACACAAGTTTGCATTGGGGTATACAATTTATGTAAATAGTCACTTTAGGTTTTTAAATTTTTTGGGGGAAAAAAAACAAAAAACATTAACACTTTATAATAAGGTTTATTAGTTAACATTAGGTAGTGTATTAACTAACATGAACTAACCATGATAAATGCATTTGTTACAGTATTTATTCATCTTTGTTAATATAAATACAGCTATTCATTGTTCATGTTAGTTTACAGTGCATTAACTAATGTTAACAAATACAACCTTTGATTTTAATAACGTATTAGTAAATGTATATAAAATCTGAATAAAAAAAATATATTAGAGACGATACCCTGACTCTAACAGATTCTCAACAAACAGCTTTAACAATTCAATACATAACAATGACTCACTTTAATCAATAACACTTCGGAGACCAAACTTGGTATATAGAAGTGCAAAAAAAGTGGCTACATTCATTAACGATGGAATAGTATTTCATCATTTAAGCCTAAACGATGAAAAAGCAATGTCTCTGACACACATGTACATTAGAAATGAATACGCTGACAGATTCTTAAAGGGTTAGTTCACCCAAAAATGTTAATTCTGTCAGTAATTACTCACCCTCATGTTGTTCCAACCCCGTAAGACTTTTGTTCATCTTAGGAACACAAATGAAGATATTTTTGATGAAATCTGAGAGGTTTCTGTCCCTCCATACACTGCAATGTCATTGCAACTTCCAAGGCCCAGAAAGGTAGTAAAGACATAGTTAAAATAGTCCATGTGACTACAGTACTTCAACCTTAATGTTATGAAGCAACAAGAATACTTTTTTTGCGCAAAAAAAGCCCCAAATAACGACATTATTCAACAATCTCTTCTCTTCCACGCCATTCTCCTACGCTGTTAACGTAGTGTAAACGCCCAGTGCTTCTGGGTTCTACGTCAGATTGAGGCTTATTATTGGCTGACGCTGGTCATGTGTGATGCTGGCCAATAATAAGCCTACGTTCTGACAAAGAACCCAGAAGCACTGAGATGTTTACACTACGTCAACAGCGTAGGAGAATGACGTGGAAGAGAAGAGATTGTTGAATAATGTTGTTATTTGGGGGGTTTTTTGCGCACAAAAAGTATTCTTGTTGCTTCATAATATTAAGGTTGAAGTACTGTATACATGGACTATTGTAACGATGTTTTTTTCTGGGCCTTGAAAGTTGCAATGACGTTGCGGTCATTGGGAGGTAGAAAGCTCTCAGATTTCATCAAAAATATCTTTATTTGTGTTTTGAAGATGAACGAAGGTCTTACGGGTTTTGAACGACATGAAGGTGAGTAATTACTGACAGAATTTTCATTTTTGGGTGAACTAACCCTTTAACTTGCTCATGAACTAATGGGCTGACAATTTTAAAGAAGTGGCTTAGTTTCCCTTTTATTTTTCGATCAACTAATCTAATTCCACTGTCATAAACAAATGTAATCTAATGCCAAACATCATCAATCTTGCACATTTGATTAATCAACAGGAGATTGTTCAGAGATTGCAGTTTTGGTGAGAGTTTGTTCTGTCTCAAAGCAAGCATCAATTTCTGAATGAAGTTAAAAGTATTTTTCATGTCTTTTGGGTAATCCAAATTTAAAGCATAAGACAGACCAAAATAGATGCAAATTGCCTGAGGCAGGTTCTGCAGATTATCCATTACAATACCTCTCTCAACAATGATGGCAGTAGACACTGGGCAAAGGTAGAGTTTATTTAGAGAGGGAAGTTGTTCTTCATCAATGACAGTCAGCACCCCAACAGATAGTTGTGCCCAGGCTTCATCAACATCACATACCTGAATGAAACCAAACAATAAAAATATTACAACAGAGAAAAGTGAAAAGGCATGATTTATCAATTATAAATTAAAATTGTATAATTTAAAAATGATTTATGGTGAATGGCTGTATATTTTAATGATGGATAGATGCACTTTTATCATGGATGGATGCATTTTGATGGACTTGAAAAAATATACGGCCATTCACTGCCATTATAAAGCTTGGATGAGACAGGACATTTTCTAATATAACTCTGATTGTATTTGTCTGAAAGAAGAATGCTATATACACCTAGGATTACTTGAGGGTGGGTAAATCATGGGATAATTTTAACTTTTGGGTGAACTATCCCTTTAAGTATGCAAGGTATTGAATTAAAACTACAGTCAAAATAATTTTGTTAGAAAATTATAAGAAAGCCATTGAAGTCCATTATATGGAGAAAAATACTGGAATGTTTTCCTCAAAAACCTTAATTTCTTTTCGACTGAAGAAAGAAAGACATGGACATCTTGGATGACATGGGGGTGAGTAAATTATCAGGAAATGTTTTTTTGAAAGTTAACTAATCCTTTAAGATTACAGTCCACAGTTAAAGAGTTTATCAACAAAACCCCACAACACTTTAGACAACATCTAGATTGATTGTAAGCAAAACCATGATCAACTCAGAATAATAATTAAAAAAATTAAGGCTGCAGTAAACTCACCCCTGTATTAATTTGCTGCATAAGCTCATCTAATTTCTCTCCAATGCTTCTTGAAGACTTGAAGATTGTGACAAAGAGTGGTGTGTAGCGATCCACAGCACCATAAAAGTTACTCTGCAGTCTGCAGATCTGTGGAGACTATCCTGTTAAACTCTGCAAACACCTAAAACACAGGCAAAAAAAAAAGAAAGAAAAAAGGCATGGGACAGTGTGGAAATCTTTCAATGAACAATTATTTTTGATTTTTCTGATCTTTATAAAAAATATCTTTCAATGCATGGTCAGGCCAACAGGCCAATTCTAAAGCCAAACCTAAACAGAATGTGGTTTCTCATTGTGGAAAAGGGTATGAATAAGTACTTACTTGTCTCTCTGTAAAAAGAGCTGGCCACTGCTCCATCTGCATCCACAATTTCACGTCTTCGCATTGAGAAGGTCTGGTCCATCTTTGATGCAGTGATAAAGCAGTTGAGTTCGAGTAAAAAAATAAAATAAAAAATAAAAATCACTCTACAGTGCTTGCATTACAATCTGAATTTACTCAATTTAAAAAATAATAGTTTAATGCTGTTGTGAAATCACAAATACTGTCAAAAAGCATCACATACTTCATCTCTGCATAAGCTGCAGGTTACCTTTAACTGTAGACGTGCACCATTTCACCAGATTTGGAACCTTAATAATGTATAAACCAATGCCAACAGAGGAGAATGCATCAGTGAAAATGGTAAAGTAGAAAACCATAATTCTTACATTTGGAAAAAATAAATCGCTTTTCAGGCATTCCAGGAACTGTTATGGTACCTGATAGTTTTATGCAAAAAAAAAACAAAAAAAAACATATTCTTCAAGCTCTAATTATCTAAATTATTTGGTAACGTTAGACATTAAGGAAATCAGTAAAAATTAGCGACAGACAGTAAAAAAAAAAAAACATTCACACAAAAGTCGCATGCTTGATTACTCACCTTATTATTATTCCAAAAACGTAGCGAAGCTCCAGATAAAAATGTAGGTAGTCTGTCAAAGTCTTTCCACATCTGCAAAATGGGCGCCGAAAATAAAATACGCACAGAATCTATTGCGCATGCTCTCACAAGTGCCGCTTCTTCTTCTTTGTTTTTTCTGCACATTAGGCATGCTTTAATTCACTGCTGCCTCTCACTGGTTTAGTAACGTCATTGCATCCTTTGTTGCTACTTGCTTATTTCAAGTAAGCGTCACTCAAACGATTGAGTAACTTGTTATTTTCACCCTGCAATTGACTGTAACTCAACAAAACCTAGTAAGAAGTATGTATTTTATGTTACTGAGTAAAGTTTACTAAGTATATGTGAGTCAGGAAAGCTATTGGATTTTACAGTGTTCCAACAGTGCCAACTGGGTTTCTAAATTGCCTATTTTCTTAAGCAAACCACTATAGCCCATCTTTCTTTTGTGTGAAAAGTGACACTGTCTTGCCTTGTGTCCCATCTTTTCACAAGCAAAACAAACAACTTCCTGATCTTCCTTTCTTTTCTCCAAACAGTGCCTTGCAATGTGACCATCCTTTCCACATGCATGACAGACAAAGCTTTGAAGAGGTCTCTCATTGTCTTGACAATGTCTAGCAATATGACCAGCTTTTCCACATGCATAGCAAAGAATAACACCTTCTGAATTTATTCTTGCAAATCTCCTTGGTCTATGATGGAAACCATTAGACAATGTAGAACATTCTCTCTCGCCAAAGGCAGCAACTGGATGTCTAGATTTGGCAGCTTTCATTTGACTATTTGCATGAATATTATTGTTGTAAAACTGTGTCATTTTAGCAATAATGTCATTATATTCAGATAGTGGTGTCACATGCATTGTCACAGCAGACCGGGTGAGTTTGTCACATTTGTTAATCAAGGCAGACTTGAAAGTGACATCATTCTTAGTAATGTCCGGATTGCCACTGAAAGTTTTAAACATCTCCAATAATCGTTCTGAAAATGCTGCTGGATGCTCCCCTTTCCTCATGTGCATCTCAGATATTTTATCCCAATTAACTGACATCACACCTAAGACTTCAAGCAGTGCCTTTTTCCTCTCTGACTTATTAGCATTTCTGTCCTTTACTTTCGTAGTTAAGGCTCCAGACAAAGTGTCAGGCAGGCACATTCTTAACAAAACGCACGCATCACCGTCAGTAAAATTGTAAACTTCAGTATATTCCTCCAAGTTTTTTAGAAAACCTAATGGATCTTGTTTGGCAGGATCAAATTTCCCAATATTCTTGATCACAGCATCTAGTTCAGTTGGATTAAATCCTCGGACTATGGTAGTGGTCATTGGTTCCTCCCTTCCTTCTCTAGCAGGCGTAGTCGTAATAGAATGAACTGGTGCCATCGGAAATCTAACTCTACAGTCAGAGTATTGGCTACTGAATGACTGATAATCTTTTTCCCAACCCACAGCACTGTCTTCCTGCAAATCTGGCATCTCTGGAACTGGGTTACACAACGTGACACCTAACAATGTCTTACCAGGGTTTTTCTCTGTTGAGCCATTCTTTATCATAAACTGACAAGTCGCCTTCGCTTCCTCCAAATTTTTAGACAATGTTTCCACAGATGATTTAAGCATACTATTGTTAGTTCTAAGAAGTGAAATCTCATTCTGCATCTTGATCTTTTCTTCTTTCCATATCGTTTCACTAGCCAGGTAATTTTTTTGTAGAAATTACCCCAACACTGAGTCGCTCATTTTCAGCCTCTAACTCATCTACTCTCCTCCTAGTTACTTTGTATGAAGCAAAAAGTGCTTGAAGCGCATTAGCAATTTTCCCATTTTTGTTCTTAGGCATTTTGGGATAATTTTCAAACTTAGAGATAGCCCACTTGTACGGTTTATCAACAATATTCTCTATTCCGTCAAACATTCCCTGAGAACCGTGTTTAGCGATATATTTAACAATAATTTCTTCCATTTTCAAAAGTCTTATCAAGCTTTAAAATATCTCGTGATCTAATAGTTATTCACAATTTAAATGACTACATGTTATCTAGTTCCTTTAAGATATCTGTTAGTCTAATTATTCACAGCTCCAGTACTTCGGACACAAATGATCAAAATAGCCACACTACCTGAGGCTTCTAAACTTAACCACAGTCACAATCCATTGGTCCTTAAATTTCGTTACGCAAAACAGTTAAGAAATGCAACACTGTCACAGTACGTCGGACAAAACCACACCATGTCTGGTTTTATGTTATATTCTTAAAACAACTTGGCCACAGTACGTCAGGCTTAAACAATATCAAAAAAAATTAACACTGTCACAGTACGTCGGACACAACCACACTACGTCGGGTTTTTATGTTATTTTCTTAAAACAGCTTGCTTATCAGTACTTCGGGTTCAAACTATATTTATGAATTTTAAAACAATGCCACAGTACATCGGGCAAAACCACACTGCTTCGGGTTCTTTGTTTTAAACTTCACAAAGTCACGGCACATCAGACTCACTAGTCTAGCCTATGCTATAACACACAATAGTTGTGAAATAATTCTGTGACCACACTGCGTCAGGTCTATTCAATTACTTTAGAATTTCCTCAGAATTATTACAACTTCACAATCGGTTTCAAGTACGTTAGAAACATACACATTTGTTTCAGTTACTTTAGAAACAACCAATCTGAAATAACTCTGTCACCACACTACTTCGGGTTTATTCAATTACTTTAGAATCTTAACAGAATTATAACAGACCAACACCAAATTTCAGTTACTTTAGAAACTTTACACTTAAGCACTTTGTTTCAGTTACTTTAGAAACAACAATTCCAATACAAGTCTGTCACCACACTGCTTCGGGCTTATTCAGTTACGTTAGAATCTTAAACAAAATTGTACGGAGGCTTAAAACTCCTCCTGCTAATACTGAATAGAAACCAAATTTGATCTCTTCTGTCCTTAATTTTTCTTTTCTAGATTTTTTTTAAACCGAGGAATTCCTTGACAAAAACAGCATAAATGAAAGAAAACAGCTTTTTCTTACCTTTTCCCTTTTTTGTTGGAAATCCGTCGACTGGGTCTGGCTCGCCAATGTAAGAAAAAATGAAGTGGACGTCGAAGATCTCAAAAATGAAGTTTATTACAGCATAGCAGTGGCAAGGTACACAAAGCACCTTGGATTCAGCGGAGTCATACAGAATGAAACTCATCCTCTCAGCTCAAACATTTATCCCCTATTTCGTTTGTCTTCCCCCTCTACATGTAAATGAAGCTCTGTTTTTAAGTGTAATTTAAGAATAACAGATTCGTCTTCCCTCTCAACATGAGGCTGAAACTCTGTCTTAAATGTAAATTGAGGATCTTTCCTCTGTGCCCACATCTTTGATGTTCTGTGAAATCCGAACAGCAAAAGGTTTTAGGTGATAAGATCTATCTGTAGTGGTCACATCTTTGATCTTGTGTTAAAACAGAACGGTCAAATGTTTAAGGTGACAAGCTATTTGAAGTCCCTGTAATCAAGATGGTTGTTGGTTGCCCTCTGTGATACTATTTACATATTACTGAGATTGGATGTAATAGTCTCTATATGATAATTAAGCTCTTTTAAGTGAAGGAACATTTTGATATATATATATATTGGAGTGGAAGTTGGGAACAGACCATAATTTCTTATACTATTCACTGCTAGCATGTGTAGCATGTTGAAAGTGCTGTTTGCTAGCATGAGTCAAAAGAGCCAAACCTCATCTCTATACGATGTTCTGATACAGAGATATAGGTCTTGCAAAACGGTTGCTAGGATACTCAAGTTTGGTTGCTATGGAGTTGCTTGGGAGCTGGGAGCTTTAAACTTAAGAAGTTTAAATTGGTTTAAAGTTTAAAGTAGTTTGAAGTTTATGACAGAGAGATAGATAGATAAATAAGTTAGATAGATAGATACACACACACACACACACACACACACACACACACACACACTCAAACAGACTACCTCGCTCACACACTCACTCAGACACTCAGACACACACACACACACACACACACACACACACACTCAGAGTTTATGAGTTTAGAGTTTATAAGTGTATAAATTGATGAGTTTATAAGTGTACAAGTTTTTGAGTTTAGAGTTTATAAGTTTAAATGAGTTTAGAGTTCAGAGTTTATTAATTTATGAGTTTAAGAGTTCATAAGTCTATGAATTCATGAGTTTATTAGTTAATTAGTTATTACATTTAAGTTAATTAGTTTATAAGTGTATGAGATTAGAGTTTATTAGTTTAAATGAGTTTCATTGGCTAATATATATAGAATGGCAGTTTGAATTAGTCTTCAAGGGATTTAGATTTAAATTTTTGTCGGTTGGTGAGTTTGAACTTTTTTAGAATGCCCAATGTTAAGTCAATGGGAGTTTTTCCGAGTTTTGATCGTCATTTGTAGGAAAACCGTAAGTCTGATCAGTCTGAAAAGATATAGCAACTAACTTCAGATCAGTTTGAGTGTCTGAGCCGAGTTTGGAGTAGGTAGAGTTAAAGCTCTAGGACGAGTTTGAGTCAACAGTTTTTAACAGAAGAATAATAATAAGTTTAAATAGGATTTCAATATGTTGGCTTTCTCAAGCCAACTTAACTAGATGCGAAAGTTCGTCGAGACAAACTTTAAGTTGGCTTGAGAAAGTTTGGACCAGAAAGTTTTTTGCTAGGCGGTTGCTAGGATGTTATGGGTGGTTGCTATGGTGTTGCTAGGGTATTTTGGGAGGTTGCTAGGGTGTTCTGGGTGGTTGCTAGGTGGTTGCTAGGGTGTCCTGGGTGGTTGCTAGGGTCTTTTGGGTGGTTGCTAGGGTCTTTTGGGTGGTTGCTAGGGTGTTCTGGGTGGTTGCTAGGGTGTTTTGGGTGGTTGCTAGGGTATTCTGGGTGGTTTCTAGGTGGTTGCTATGATATTTTGGGTGGTTGCTAGGGTCTTTTGGGTGGTTGCTAGGCGGTTGCTAGGGTGTTCTGGGTGGTTGCTAGGGTGTTTTGGGTGGTTGCTAGGGTATTCTGGGTGGTTGCTATGCGGTTGCTAGGATATTTAGGGTGGTTGCTAGGGTCTTTTGGGTGGTTGCTAGGCGGTTGCTACGGTATTTTGGGTGGTTGCTAGGGTATTCTGGGTGGTTGCTAGGGTATTTTGGGTGGTTGCTAGGCTATTTTGGGTGGTTGCTAGGGTGTTTTGGTTGGTTGCTAGGGTATTCTGGGTGGTTGCTAGGCGGTTGCTAGGATATTTTGGGTGGTTGCTATGGTGTTTTGGGTGGTTGCTAGGGTGTTCTGGGTGGTTGCTAGGCGGTTGCTAGGGTGTTATGGGTGGTTACTAGGATGTTTTGTGTGGTTGTTATGGTGTTGCTAGGGTATTTTGGGTGGTTGCTAGGGTGTTTTGGGTGGTTGCTAGGGTGTTCTGGGTGGTTGCTAGGTGGTTGCTAGGGTGTTATGGGTGGTTACCAGGATGTTTTGTGTGGTTGCTATGGTGTTGCTAGGGTATTTTGGGTGGTTGCTAGGGTCTTTTGGGTGGTTGCTAGGCGGTTGCTAGGGTGTTTTGGGTGGTTGCTAGGTGGTTGCTAGGGTGTTCTGGGTGGTTGCTAGGATATTTTGGGTGGTTGCTAGGGTGTTCTGGGTGGTTGCTATGTGGTTGCTAGGGTGTTCTGAGTGGTTGCTATGGTATTCAGAGCGGTTGATATGGTGTTACTAGGTTGGTTGGTAGTTGTCACAGATGGTTACTATGGATTTTTTATAGAGCTCTTACTTAACTAATCGCTATTAGCATGTAGCTATTCACTGCTAGCATGTGTAGCATGTTGAAAGTGCTGTTTGCTAGCATGAGTCAAAAGAGCCAAACCTCATCTCTATACGATGTTCTGATACAAAGATATAGGTCTTGCAAAACGGTTGCTAGGGTACTCAAGTTTGGTTGCTATGGCGTTGCTTTGGAGCTGGTATATTTAAATTAAGAAGTTTAAAGTGGTTTGAAGTTTAAAGTGTTTTGAAGTTTAAAGTGGTTTGAAGTTTAAAGTAGTTTAAAGTAGTTTGAAGTTTATGATAGATAGATAGATAGATAGATAGATAGATAGATAGATAGATAGATAGATAGATAGATAGATAGATAAGTTAGATTGATAGACAGACAGACACACACACACTAACTCGCTCACACACTCACTCAGACACACACGCACACTCAGAGTTTATGAGTTTAGAGTTTATAAGTATAAATTGATGAGTTTATAAGTGTACGAGTTTTTGAGTTTAGAGATTATAAGTT
Organism: Leuciscus leuciscus; assembly: GCF_965113295.1. NCBI lineage: Eukaryota > Metazoa > Chordata > Actinopteri > Cypriniformes > Leuciscidae > Leuciscus > Leuciscus leuciscus. Next base: position 26,032,201 of record NC_138744.1, on the reverse strand, counting down.
TAAATGAGTTTACAGTTTATAAGTTTGAGTTTAAGAGTTCAGAGTTTATACATTTATGAGTTTAAGAGTTCATAAGTCTATGAATTCATGAGTTTATAAGTTAATTAGTTTATAAGTGTATGAGTTTAGAGTTTATAAGTTTAAATGAAGTAAATTTAGTAGTTTGAAGTTTAATTTAGTTTGAAGTTTAATTTAGTTTGAAGTTTAATTTAGTTTGAAGTAGATAGATGAGTTTATTAGTTTAAATGAAGTAAATTTAGTAGTTTGAAGTTTAAATTAGTTTAAAGTTTAAATTAGTTTGAAGTTTAAAGTTTAAATTAGTTTGAAGTTTAATTTAGTTTGAAGTTTAATTTAGTTTGAAGTAGATAGATAGATGAGTTTATTAGTTTAAATGAAGTAAATTTAGTAGTTTGAAGTTTAAATTAGTTTAAAGTTTAAATTAGTTTGAAGTTTGAAGTTTAAATTAGTTTGAAGTTTAATTTAGTTTGAAGTTTAATTTAGTTTGAAGTTTAATTTAGTTTGAAGTAGATAGATGAGTTTATTAGTTTAAATGAAGTAAATTTAGTAGTTTGAAGTTTAAATTAGTTTAAAGTTTAAATTAGTTTGAAGTTTAAAGTTTAAATTAGTTTGAAGTTTAATTTAGTTTGAAGTTTAATTTAGTTTGAAGTAGATAGATAGATGAGTTTATTAGTTTAAATGAGTCTCAATGGCTCATATAGTATATAGAACGGCAGTTTGGTTTAGTCTTCAAGGGATTTAGATTAGAATTTTTGTCGGTTGGTCAGTTTGAAAAAGTCAATGGGAGTTTTTCCGAGTTTTGATCGTCATTTTTAGGAAAACCGTAAGTCCGATCAGTTAGAAAAGATATAGCATACCGAGTCAGAATAGTCTGAAGGTCTGAGCCGAGTTTGGAGTATGTAGAGTTAAAGCTCTAGGCTGTATTAAAGTTATATTTTTTTAGTCTCAGAAGAAAAAGAAGAATACTAGATGCGAAAGTTCGTCGAGACAAACTTTAAGTTGGCTTGAGAAAGTTTGGAGCAGAACGTTTTTTGCTAGGCGGTTGCTAGGATGTTGCTAGGGTGTTCTGGGTGGTTGCTAGGGTGTCCTGGGTGGTTGCTAGGGTCTTTTGGGTGGTTGCTAGGCAGTTGCTAGGGTCTTTTGGGTGGTTGCTAGGCGGTTGCTAGGGTGTTCTGGGTGGTTGCTAGGGTGTTTTGGGTGGATGCTAGGGTATTCTGGGTCGTTGCTAGGTGGTTGCTAGGAAATTTTGGGTGGTTGCTAGGGTCTTTTGGGTGGTTGCTAGGGTGTTTTGAGTGGTTGCTAGGCGGTTGCTAGGGTGTTCTGGGTGGTTGCTAGGGTGTTTTGGGTGGTTGCTAGGGTATTCTGGGTGGTTGCTATGCGGTTGCTAGGATATTTAGGGTGGTTGCTAGGGTCTTTTGGGTGGTTGCTAGGCGGTTGCTAGGGTATTTTGGGTGGTTGCTAGGGTATTCTGGTTGTTGCTAGGCTATTTTGGGTGGTTGCTAGGGTCTTTTGGGTGGTTGCTAGGCGGTTGCTAGGATATTTAGGGTGGTTGCTAGGGTCTTTAGGGTGGTTGCTAGGCGGTTGCTAGGGTATTTTGGGTGGTTGCTAGGGTATTCTGGTTGTTGCTAGGCTATTTTGGTTGGTTGTTAGGGTCTTTTGGGTGGTTGCTAGGCGGTTGCTAGGGTATTTAGGGTGGTTGCTAGGGTCTTTTGGGTGGTTGCTAGGCGGTTGCTAGGGTATTTTGGGTGGTTGCTAGGGTATTCTGGTTGTTGCTAGGCTATTTTGGGTGGTTGCTAGGGTCTTTTGGGTGGTTGCTAGGCGGTTGCTAGGGTGTTCTGGGTGGTTGCTAGGGTGTTTTGGGTGGTTGCTAGGGTATTCTGGGTGGTTGCTATGCGGTTGCTAGGATATTTAGGGTGGTTGCTAGGGTCTTTTGGGTGGTTGCTAGGCGGTTGCTAGGGTATTTAGGGTGGTTGCTAGGGTCTTTTGGGTGGTTGCTAGGCGGTTGCTAGGGTATTTTGGGTAGTTGCTAGGGTATTCTGGTTGTTGCTAGGCTATTTTGGGTGGTTGCTAGGGTCTTTTGGGTGGTTGCTAGGCGGTTGCTAGGATATTTAGGGTGGTTGCTAGGGTCTTTAGGGTGGTTGCTAGGCGGTTGCTAGGGTATTTTGGGTGGTTGCTAGGGTATTCTGGTTGTTGCTAGGCTATTTTGGTTGGTTGTTAGGGTCTTTTGGGTGGTTGCTAGGCGGTTGCTAGGGTATTTAGGGTGGTTGCTAGGGTCTTTTGGGTGGTTGCTAGGCGGTTGCTAGGGTATTTTGGGTGGTTGCTAGGGTATTCTGGTTGTTGCTAGGCTATTTTGGGTGGTTGCTAGGGTCTTTTGGGTGGTTGCTAGGCGGTTGCTAGGATATTTAGGGTGGTTGCTAGGGTCTTTTGGGTGGTTGCTAGGCGGTTGCTAGGGTATTTTGGGTGGTTGCTAGGGTATTCTGGTTGTTGCTAGGATATTTAGGGTGGTTGCTAGGGTCTTTTGGGTGGTTGCTAGGCGGTTGCTAGGGTATTTTGGGTGGTTGCTAGGGTATTCTGGTTGTTGCTAGGCTATTTTGGGTGGTTGCTAGGGTCTTTTGGGTGGTTGCTAGGCGGTTGCTAGGGTATTTTGGGTGGTTGCTAGGCGGTTGCTAGGGTGTTCTGGGTGGTTGCTAGGGTATTTTGGGTGGTTGCTATGGTATTCTGGGTGGTTGCTAGGGTCTTTTGGGTGGTTGCTAGGCGGTTGCTAGGGTGTTCTGGGTGGTTGCTAGGGTGTTTTGGGTGGTTGCTAGGGTGTTCTGGGTGGTTGCTAGGCGGTTGCTAGGGTGTTTTGGGTGGTTACTAGGATGTTTTGTGTGGTTGCTATGGTGTTGCTAGGGTATTTTGGGTGGTTGCTAGGGTGTTTTGGGTGGTTGCTAGGGTGTTCTGGGTGGTTGCTAGGCGGTTGCTAGGGTGTTATGGGTGGTTACTAGGATGTTTTGTGTGGTTGCTATGGTGTTGCTAGTGTATTTTGGGTGGTTGCTAGGGTCTTTTGGGTGGTTGCTAGGCGGTTGCTAGGGTGTTTTGGGTGGTTGCTAGGTGGTTGCTAGGGTGTTCTGGGTGGTTGCTAGGATATTTTGGGTGGTTGCTAGGGTCTTTTGGGTGGTTGCTAGGGTGTTCTGGGTGGTTGCTAGGTGGTTGCTAGGGTGTTCTGGGTGGTTGCTATGGTATTCAGAGCGGTTGATATGGTGTTACTAGGTGGTTGGTAGTTGTCACAGATGGTTACTATGGAGTTTTTATAGAGTTCTTACTTAACTAATCGCTATTAGCATGTAGCTATTCACTGCTAGCATGTGTAGCATGTTGAAAGTGCTGTTTGCTAGCATGAGTCAATAGAGCCAAACCTCATCTCTATACGATGTTCTGATACAGAGATATAGGTCTTGCAAAACGGTTGCTAGGATACTCAAGTTTGGTTGCTATGGAGCTGCTTGGGAGCTGGAAGCTTTAAACTTAATGCTGAGTTCACACCGGACGCAAATAGCGCGTCAAATTCGTGCCTGCCGCGTCTAGTTTGACGCTTGACCACTTTTGTGTTAATTCGCGTGTCAAGAGCTAAATTGACGCGCGTAAAAACAAAAGTTTGAAGCAAAATTTACGCGCGTCAGAGGCGAAAGTTTCGAAACCCGTTGGCGACCATCTTTTTTAGATGTTTATCGAGCATTAGCATTAGCATTAATCGAGAGAGTCACCGCTCGTATATGCTCTGGAGAGCAGAAACAGCTGCGTAGGGGACATCGTCGCTGTACTCGGGTCCACCAGACCCTCCAGAGGGTTTCAGGAGTTTCACAATTTGCTCCAGGAGCTAGGTTTGGTGGACCTAACGGTGAGGACGCTGACGAGGACAGCGTAGGCCGTAAGGCCTCGGCCTTGAGTGGTCGCTGCCTGACGAGCCCGCGCTCTGCAGCCCGGCGCGAGGTTCACCCTCGCCCGCACCCACCTAATCTGTCATTTATTTTTGTTTTGATAATAAATGGAGTCAGCCTCCAAAAGTGAAACCTGTCCTGTGATTTTTGTTTTTATACACTAAATTGTGTTTGTTGTCTTTACATTAGAATAATAATGTTTCATATAATCTAGAATAGATATGGAATAAATAGCATTCAATACAAAATGAGTATCTCTCATATATTGAAATCGAGTTTTTATGTGAAAGATTTGCTTTGTTGTGCATTTTAGTCATATTACAAAATAATTTATTGAGGCCAAACATAAAATAACATTATAAACTGTCACTTCACCACGTGACAGCAGCAAGCAGGCTCCTGATTGGTTAACGCGGCGCGAATTGACGCAGAAGTTCAGATTTTTCAACTCGGGCGGCAGACGCGAATTCGCATCAAACCCGTGAATGCACAAATAGCACTAATAAAATAATTCGTGCGTAACGCGCTTAACGCGCCAGACGCTCAATTCGCGCTATTCGCGCGAACTTGACGCGCGAATGAGGCGTATTCGCGTCTACCGCGCCGCAGGAATTTTTTACGCGCGTAACGCGTCTTTGCATTGACTTAACATTGAAATCACTCGCGCCTGACGCGCTATTCGCGTCCGGTGTGAACGCACCATAAGAAGTTTAAATTGGTTTAAAGTTTAAAGTAGTTTGAAGTTTATGACAGAGAGATAGATAAATAAATAAGTTAGATAGATAGATACACACACACACACACACACTCAGACTACCTCGCTCACACACTCACTCAGACACTCAGACACACACACACACACACACACACACACACACTCAGAGTTTATGAGTTTAGAGTTTATAAGTGTATAAATTGATGAGTTTATAAGTGTACAAGATTTTGAGTTTAGAGTTTATAAGTTTAAATGAGTTTAGAGTTCAGAGTTTATTAATTTATGAGTTTAAGAGTTCATAAGTCTATGAATTCATGAGTTTATTAGTTAATTAGTTATTAAATATTCTGGGTGGTTGCTATGCGGTTGCTAGGATATTTAGGGTGGTTGCTAGGGTCTTTTGGGTGGTTGCTAGGGTATTCTGGGTGGTTGCTAGGGTATTTTGGGTGGTTGCTAGGCTATTTTGGGTGGTTGCTAGGGTCTTTTGGGTGGTTGCTAGGCGGTTGCTAGGGTATTTTGGGTGGTTGCGATGGTCTTTTGGATGGTTGCTAGGCGGTTGCTAGGGTGTTCTGGGTGGTTGCTATGGTGTTTTGGGTGGTTGCTAGGATATTCTGGGTGGTTGCTAGGCGGTTGCTAGGATATTTTGGGTGGTTGCTAGGGTGTTTTTGGGTGGTTGCTAGGGTGTTCTGGGTGGTTGCTAGGCGGTTGCTAGGGTGTTATGGGTGGTTACCAGGATGTTTTGTGTGGTTGCTATGGTGTTGCTAGGGTATTTTGGGTGGTTGCTAGGTGGTTGCTAGGGTGTTCTGGGTGGTTGCTAGGATATTTTGGGTGGTTGCTAGGGTCTTTTGGGTGGTTGCTAGGGTGTTCTGGGTGGTTGCTAGGTGGTTGCTAGGGTGTTCTGTGTGGTTGCTATGGTATTCAGAGCGGTTGATATGGTGTTACTAGGTGGTTGGTAGTTGTCATAGATGGTTACTATGGAGTTTTTATAGAGTTCTTACTTAACTAATCGCTATTAGCATGTAGCTATTCACTGCTAGCATGTGTAGCATGTTGAAAGTGCTGTTTGCTAGCATGAGTCAAAAGAGCCAAACCTCATCTCTATACGATGTTCTGATACAGAGATATAGGTCTTGCAAAACGGTTGCTAGGATACTCATGTTTGGTTGCTATGGAGTTGCTTGGGAGCTGGGAGCTTTAAACTTAAGAAGTTTAAATTGGTTTAAAGTTTAAAGTAGTTTGAAGTTTATGACAGAGAGATAGATAGATAAATAAGTTAGATAGATAGACACACACACACACACACACACACACACACACACACTCAAACAGACTACCTCGCTCACACACTCACTCAGACACTCACACACACACACACACACACACACACACACACACACACACACACACACTCAGAGTTTATGAGTTTAGAGTTTATAAGTGTATAAATTGATGAGTTTATAAGTGTACAAGTTTTTGAGTTTAGAGTTTATAAGTTTAAATGAGTTTAGAGTTCAGAGTTTATTAATTTATGAGTTTAAGAGTTCATAAGTCTATGAATTCATGAGTTTATTAGTTAATTAGTTATTAAATTTAAGTTAATTAGTTTATAAGTGTATGAGATTAGAGTTTATTAGTTTAAATGAGTTTCATTGGCTAATATATATAGAATGGCATATTAGTCTTCAAGGGATTTAGATTTGAATTTTTGTCGGTTGGTGAGTTTGAATTTTTTTAGAATGCCCAATGTTAAGTCAATGGGAGTTTTTCCGAGTTTTGATCGTCATTTGTAGGAAAACCGTAAGTCCGATCAGTCTGAAAAGATAAAGCAACTAACTTCAGATCAGTTTGAGTGTCTGAGCCGAGTTTGGAGTATGTAGAGTTAAAGCTCTAGGAGGAGTTTGAGTCAACGGTTTTTCACAGAATAATAATAATAATATTAATAATAACTAGATGCGAAAGTTCGTCGAGACAAACTTTAAGTTGGCTTGAGAAAGTTTGGACCAGAACGTTTTTTGCTAGGCGGTTGCTAGGATGTTATGGGTGGTTGCTATGGTGTTGCTAGGGTATTTTGGGAGGTTGCTAGGGTGTTTTGGGTGGTTGCTAGGGTGTTTTGGGTGGTTGCTAGGGTATTCTGGGTGGTTGCTAGGCGGTTGCTAGGATATTTTGGGTGGTTGCAAGGGTCTTTTGGGTGGTTGCTAGGCGGTTGCTAGGGTGTTCTGGGTGGTTGCTAGGGTGTTTTGGGTGGTTGCTAGGGTATTCTGGGTGGTTGCTATGCGGTTGCTAGGATATTTAGGGTGGTTGCTAGGGTCTTTTGGGTGGTTGCTAGGGTCTTTTGGGTGGTTGCTAGGCGGTTGCTAGGGTATTTTGGGTGGTTGCTAGGGTCTTTTGGTTGGTTGCTAGGCGGTTGCTAGGGTATTTTGGGTGGTTGCTAAGGTCTTTTGGGTGGTTGCTAGGCGGTTGCTAGGGTGTTTTGGGTGGTTGCTAGGGTCTTTTGGGTGGTTGCTAGGCGGTTGCTAGGGTGTTCTGGGTGGTTGCTAGGGTGTTTTGGGTGGTTGCTAGGGTGTTATGGGTGGTTACTAGGATGTTTTGTGTGGTTGCTATGGTGTTGCTAGGGTATTTTGGGTGGTTGCTAGGGTGTTTTGGGTGGTTGCTAGGGTCTTTTGGGTGGTTGCTAGGCGGTTGCTAGGGTGTTTTGGGTGGTTGCTAGGGTCTTTTGGGTGGTTGCTAGGCGGTTGCTAGGGTGTTTTGGGTGGTTGCTAGGGTCTTTTGGGTGGTTGCTATGGTCATTTGGGTGGTTGCTAGGGTGTTTTGGGTGGTTGCTAGGGTCTTTTGGGTGGTTGCTAGGATATTTTGGGTGGTTGCTAGGGTCTTTTGGGTGGTTGCTAGGGTGTTCTGGGTGGTTGCTATGGTATTCAGAGCGGTGGATAGATAGATACACACACACACACACACACACACACACAAACAGACTACCTCCCTCACACACTCACTCAGACACACACACACTCAGAGTTTATGAGTTTAGAGTTTATAAGTGTATAAATGTATGAGTTTATAAGTGTACAAGATTTTGAGTTTAGAGTTTATAAGTTTAAATGAGTTTAGAGTTCAGAGTTTATTAATTTATGAGTTTAAGAGTTCATAAGTCTATGAATTCATGAGTTTATTAGTTAATTAGTTATTAAATTTAAGTTAATTAGTTTATAAGTGTATGAGATTAGAGTTTATTAGTTTAAATGAGTTTCATTGGCTAATATATATAGAATGGCAGTTTGATTTAGTTTTCAAGGGATTTAGATTTGAATTTTTGTCGGTTAGTGAGTTTGAATTTTTTTAGAATGCCCAATGTTAAGTCAATGGGAGTTTTTCCGAGTTTTGATCGTCATTTGTAGGAAAACCGTAAGTCCGATCAGTCTGAAAAGATATAGCAACTAACTTCAGATCAGTTTGATTGTCTGAGCCGAGTTTGGAGTATGTAGAGTTAAAGCTCTAGGGCGAGTTTGAGTCAACGGTTTCCACAGAAGAATAATAATAATAATATTAATAATAAGTTTAAATAGGATTTCAATATGTTGGCTTTCTCAAGCCAACTTAACTAGATGCGAAAGTTCGTCGAGACAAACTTTAAGTTGGCTTGAGAAAGTTTGGAGCAGAACGTTTTGTGCTAGGCGGTTACTAGGATTTTATGGGTGGTTGCTATGGTGTTCCTAGGGTATTTTGGGAGGTTGCTAGGGTGTTCTGGGTGGTTGCTAGGGTGTCCTGGGTGGTTGCTAGGGTCTTTTGGGTGGTTGCTAGGTGGTTGCTAGGGTCTTTTGGGTGGTTGCTAGGCGGTTGCTAAGGTGTTCTGGGTGGTTGCTAGGGTTTTTTGGGTGGTTGCTAAGGTATTCTGGGTGGTTGCTAGGCGGTTGCTAGGATATTTTGGGTGGTTGCTAGGGTCTTTTGGGTGGTTGCTAGGGTCTTCTGGGTGGTTGCTAGGTGGTTGCTTGGGTGTCCTGGGTGGTTGCTAGGGTCTTTTGGGTGGTTGCTAGGCGGTTGCTATGGTGTTCTGGGTGGTTGCTAGGGTGTTTTGGGTGGTTGCTAGGGTATTCTGGGTGGTTGCTAGGCGGTTGCTAGGGTCTTTTGGGTGGTTGCTAGGGTGTTCTGGATGGTTGCTAGGGTCTTTTGGGTGGTTGCTAGGGTGTTTTGGGTGGTTGCTAGGGTCTTTTGGGTGGTTGCTAGGTGGTTGCTATGGTCTTTTGGGTGGTTGCTAGGCGGTTGCTAGGGTGTTCTGGGTGGTTGCTAGGGTGTTTTGGGTGGTTGCTAGGATATTTTGGGTGGTTGCTAGGGTCTTTTGGGTGGTTGCTAGGGTCTTTTGGGTGGTTGCTAGGGTCTTTTGGGTGGTTGCTAGGCGGTTGCTAGGGTGTTCTGGGTGGTTGCTAGGCGGTTGCTAGGGTGTTTTGGGTGGTTGCTAGGGTCTTTTGGGTGGTTGCTAGGCGGTTGCTAGGGTCTTTTGGGTGGTTGCTAGGGTGTTTTGGGTGGTTGCTATGGTATTCTGGGTTGTTGCTAGGCGGTTGCTAGGGTCTTTTGGGGGGTTGCTAGGCGGTTGCTATGGTGTTCTGGGTGGTTGCTAGGGTGTTTTGGGTGGTTGCTAGGGTATTCTGGGTGGTTGCTAGGCGGTTGCTAGGGTGTTCTGGGTGGTTGCTAGGGTGTTTTGGGTGGTTGCTAGGGTATTCTGGGTGGTTGCTAGGCGGTTGCTAGGGTCTTTTGGGTGGTTGCTAGGGTCTTTTGGGTGGTTGCTAGGGTGTTCTGGGTGGTTGCTAGGCGGTTGCTAGGGTGTTATGGGTGGTTACTAGGATGTTTTGTGTGGTTGCTATGGTGTTGCTAGGGTATTTTGGGTGGTTGCTAAGGTGTTTTGGGTGGTTGCTAGGGTATTCTGGGTGGTTGCTAGGTGGTTGCTAGGGTGTTCTGGGTGGTTGCTAGGGTGTTTTGGGTGGTTGCTAGGGTATTCTGGGTGGTTGCTAGGCGGTTGCTAGGGTATTTTGGGTGGCTGCTAGGGTGTTCTGGGTGGTTGCTAGGATATTTTGGGTGGTTGCTAGGGTCTTTTGGGTGGTTGCTAGGGTGTTCTGGGTGGTTGCTAGGGTGTTCTGGGTGGTTGCTATGGTATTCAGAGCGGTTGATATGGTGTTACTAGGTGGTTGGTAGTTGTCACAGATGGTTACTATGGAGTTTTTAATAGAGTTCTTACTTAACTAATCGCTATTAGCATGTAGCTATTCACTACTAGCATGTGTAGCATGTTGAAAGTGCTGTTTGCTAGCATGAGTCAAAAGAGCCAAACCTCATCTCTATAGGCGGATCTTTTGTGACGTCATTGTTTATGTTTGTCGCGTTGCATCATGGGAATCGTGTGGCAGGAAACACCGCTAGATACCTCTAATTTGATTGTTTTGCACGTTTGGAGGAGGATTTAGAGAAGAGGATGGTTCACTCTTGCTGTGTGGTCGATTGTACGGCTCGTTGGGGGCCTGATAAAAAGTTTTTTCGAATTCCCTCCGAAAAGGATCGCGAAAAACGAAAGAAATGGTTGCGTGCAATTAGGCGATTGAACCTGGACGCTCCGAAGAAAGCCTGGATTCCTGCAGCTAACGTTACTGATCGAGTTTGTGAGGCTCATTTTGTTCATGGTAGGCCTAAGTCTAGTGACTATGTATTTATAGAAGATTGAATAAAAAAAATAATAAAACAGTCAAATCAACCGAGTCATATGTTTTCGCGTTCTGATTCAGGTGTCCCAAACCGCGATCCACAGCACCCAGACTATGTTCCTCACATCAAAATGGGCTATTCTGGATCGCAAAACTTAAAAGCAAAAGAAAAGGCTGTTCTAACCTCTGCTTTTAGCACGATCACTGCTTTCTGTTTGGCAGAAAAGATCGGCCCAACTTTTTGAAAAAACAAAATAATCATAGGCCTCCAGACTTTTGAAAGCCTTTAATCTTTCATGAGTGAAGGGTCCAGGGGTTTCTATTAAATAAGAATAAATGTCTCCCCAGCAGATTGGTGGCCAAGACACGGGCAAGTCGGACCAACGTTTTTTGTCATCCCAGATCTCATATGGGCTTTGAATAACTTCGATTTTGTCACCAATACAAATTTTGAGCTTCTCTCCAAACCTCCTCCGGTCTTCAGATGTTAAAGTGCTTATATATTGTGGATTTCGCCCGCTAACTCTCTTGAAAGTGCTCGTCGCGTCTTTACTGCCCGCAATACTGTTTGTTTTGTTGCCACACAACCACTCGCGCATGCGTACAAAGATGTCAACAAAGATCCTCCTATACGATGTTCTGATACAGAGATATAGGTCTTGCAAAACGGTTGCTAGGGTACTCAAGTTTGGTTGCTATGGAGTTGCTTGGGAGCTGGGAGCTTTAAACTTAAGAAGTTTAAATTGGTTTAAAGTTTATAGTTTGAAGTTTATGACAGAGAGATAGATAGATAAATAAGTTAGATAGATACACACACACACACACACACACACACACACAAACAGACTAGCTCGCTCACACACTCACTCAGACACTCAGACACACACACACACACACACACACACACTCAGAGTTTATGAGTTTAGAGTTTATAAGTGTATAAATTGATGAGTTTATAAGTGTACAAGTTTTTGAGTTTAGAGTTTATAAGTTTAAATGAGTTTAGAGTTCAGAGTTTATTAATTTATGAGTTTAAGAGTTCATAAGTCTATGAATTCATGAGTTTATTAGTTAATTAGTTATTAAATTTAAGTTAATTAGTTTATAAGTGTATGAGATTAGAGTTTATTAGTTTAAATGAGTTTCATTGGCTAATATATATAGAATGGCAGTTTGAATTAGTTTTCAAGGGATTTAGATTAAAATTTTTGTCGGTTGGTGAGTTTGAATTTTTTTAGAATGCCCAATGTTAAGTCAATGGGAGTTTTTCCGAGTTTTGATCGTCATTTGTAGGAAAACCGTAAGTCCGATCAGTCTGAAAAGGGAAAGCAACTAACTTCAGATCAGTTTGAGTGTCTGAGCCGAGTTTGGAGTATGTAGAGTTAAAGCTCTAAGACGAGTTAGAGTCAACAGTTTTTCACAGAAGAATAATAATAATAACTAGATGCGAAAGTTCGTCTAGACAAACTTTAAGTTGGCTTGAGAAAGTTTGGACCAGAACGTTTTTTGCTAGGCGGTTGCTAGGATTTCTTGGGTGGTTGCTAGGGTGTTCTGGGTGGTTGCTAGGGTATTCTGGGTGGTTGCTAGGTGGTTGCTAGGGTGTTCTGGGTGGTTGCTAGGATATTTTGGGTGGTTGCTAGGGTCTTTTGGGTGGTTGCTAGGGTGTTCTGGGTGGTTGCTAAGTGGTTGCTAGGGTGTTCTGGGTGGTTGCTATGGTATTCTGGGTGGTTGCTAGGCGGTTGCTAGGGTATTTTGGGTGGTTGCTATGGTATTCTGGGTGGTTGCTAGGGTCTTTTGGGTGGTTGCTAGGTGGTTGCTAGGGTGTTTTGGGTGGTTGCTAGGGTATTCTGGGTGGTTGCTAGGCGGTTGCTCGGATATTTTGGGTGGTTGCTAGGGTGTTTTGGGTGGTTGCTAGGCGGTTGCTAGGGTATTCTGGGTGGTTGCTAGGGTATTTTGGGTGGCTGCTAGGGTCTTTTGGGTGGTTGCTAGGCTGTTGCTAGGGTATTTTGGGTGGTTGCTATGGTATTCTGGGTGGTTGCTAGGGTCTTTTGGGTGGTTGCTAGGCGGTTGCTAGGGTATTTTGGGTGGTTGCTATGGTATTCTGGGTGGTTGCTAGGGTCTTTTGGGTGGTTGCTAGGGTGTTTTGGGTGGTTGCTAGGGTATTCTGGGTGGTTGCTAGGCGGTTGCTCGGATATTTTGGGTGGTTGCTAGGGTGTTTTGGGTGGTTGCTAGGTGGTTGCTAGGGTATTCTGGGTGGTTGCTAGGGTATTTTGGGTGGTTGCTAGGGTCTTTTGGGTGGTTGCTAGGTGGTTGCTAGGGTATTTTGGGTGGTTGCTATGGTATTCTGGGTGGTTGCTAGGGTCTTTTGGGTGGTTGCTAGGCGGTTGCTAGGGTGTTCTGGGTGGTTGCTAGGGTATTCTGGGTGGTTGCTAGGCGGTTGCTAGGATATTTTGGGTGGTTGTTAGGGTGTTTTGGGTGGTTGCTAGGGTGTTCTGGGTGGTTGCTGGGCGGTTGCTAGGGTGTTTTGGGTGGTTGCTAGGATATTTTGGGTGGTTGCTAGGGTCTTTTGGGTGGTTGCTAGGGTGTTCTGGGTGGTTGCTAGGTGGTTGCTAGGGTGTTCTGGGTGGTTGCTATGGTATTCAGAGCGGTAGATAGATAGACACACACACACACACACACACACACACTCAAACAGACTACCTCGCTCACACACTCACTCAGACACTCAGACACACACACACACACACACACTCAGAGTTTATGAGTTTAGAGTTTATAAGTGTATAAATTGATGAGTTTATAAGTGTACAAGTTTTTGAGTTTAGAGTTTATAAGTTTAAATGAGTTTAGAGTTCAGAGTTTATTAATTTATGAGTTTAAGAGTTCATAAGTATATGAATTCATGAGTTTATTAGTTAATTAGTTATTAAATTTAAGTTAATTAGTTTATAAGTGTATGAGATTAGAGTTTATTAGTTTAAATGAGTTTCATTGGCTAATATATATAGAATGGCAGTTTGATTTAGTTTTCAAGGGATTTAGATTTGAATTTTTGTCGGTTGGTGAGTTTGAATTTTTTTAGAATGCCCAATGTTAAGTCAATGGGAGTTTTTCCGAGTTTTGATCGTCATTTGTAGGAAAACCGTAAGTCCGATCAGTCTGAAAAGATAAAGCAACTAACTTCAGATCAGTTTGAGTGTCTGAGCCGAGTTTGGAGTATGTAGAGTTAAAGCTCTAGGGCGAGTTTGAGTCAACAGTTTTTCACAGAAGAATAATAATATTAACTAGATGCGAAAGTTCGTCGAGACAAACTTTAAGTTGGCTTGAGAAAGTTTGGACCGTAACGTTTTTTGATACGCGGTTGCTAGGATGTTATGGGTGGTCGCTAGGTGGTTGCTAGGGTGTCCTGGGTGGTTGCTAGGCGGTTGCTAGGGTATTTTGGGTGGTTGCTAGGGTCTTTTGGGTGGTTGCTAGGCGGTTGCTAGGGTGTTCTGGGTGGTTGCTAGGGTGTTTTGGGTGGTTGCTAGGGTATTATGGGTGGTTGCTAGGGTGTTTTGGGTGGTTGCTAGGCGGTTGCTAGGGTATTTTGGGTGGTTTCTAGGGTCTTTTGGGTGGTTGCTAGGCGGTTGCTAGGGTGTTCTGGGTGGTTGCTAGGGTGTTTTGGGTGGTTGCTAGGGTATTATGGGTGGTTGCTAGGGTGTTTTGGGTGGTTGCTAGGTAGTTCTGGGTGGTTGCTAGGCGGTTGCTAGGGTGTTATGGGTGGTTACTAGGATGTTTTGTGTGGTTGCTATGGTGTTGCTAGGGTATTTTGGGTGGTTGCTAGGGTGTTTTGGGTGGTTGCTAGGGTATTTTGGGTGGTTGCTAGGCGGTTGCTAAGGTGTTTTGGGTGGTTGCTAGGATATTTTGGGTGGTTGCTAGGGTCTTTTGGGTGGTTGCTAGGCAGTTGCTAGGGTGTTTTGGGTGGTTGCTAGGTGGTTGCTAGGGTGTTTTGGGTGGTTGCTAGGCAGTTGCTAGGGTCTTTTGGGTGGTTGCTAGGGTGTTTTGGGTGGTTGCTAGGGTATTCAGGGTGGTTGCTAGGCGGTTGCTAGGGTCTTTTGGGTGGTTGCTAGGGTCTTTTGGGTGGTTGCTAGGCGGTTGCTAGGGTGTTCTGGGTGGTTGCTAGGGTGTTTTGGGTGGTTGCTAGGCGGTTGCTAGGGTCTTTCGGGTGGTTGCTAGGCGGTTGCTAGGGTGTTCTGGGTGGTTGCTAGGGTGTTTTGGGTGGTTGCTAGGGTATTCTGGGTGGTTGCTAGGCGGTTGCTAGGGTCTTTTGGGTGGTTGCTAGGCGGTTGCTAGGGTTTTCTGGGTGGTTGCTAGGGTGTTTTGGGTGGTTGCTAGGGTATTCTGGGTGGTTGCTAGGCGGTTGCTAGGGTGTTTTGGGTGGTTGCTAGGGTGTTCTGGGTGGTTGCTAGGGTGTTTTGGGTGGTTGCTAGGGTATTCTGGGTGGTTGCTAGGGTCTTTTGGGTGGTTGCTAGGCGGTTGCTAGGGTATTTTGGGTGGTTGCTAGGCTATTTTTTGTGGTTGCTAGGGTCTTTTGGGTGGTTGCTAGGCGGTTGCTAGGGTCTTTTGGGTGGTTGCTAGGGTCTTTTAGGTGGTTGCTAGGCGGTTGCTAGGGTGTTCTGGGTGGTTGCTAGGGTGTTTTGGGTGGTTGCTAGGGTATTCTGGGTGGTTGCTATGCGGTTGCTAGGATATTAAGGGTGGTTGCTAGGGTCTTTTGGGTGGTTGCTAGGCGGTTGCTAGGGTATTTTTGGTGGTTGCTAGGCTATTTTGGGTGGTTGCTAGGGTCTTTTGGGTGGTTGCTAGGCGGTTGCTAGGGTATTCTGGGTGGTTGCTAGGGTCTTTTGGGTGGTTGCTAGGCGGTTGCTAGGGTATTTTGGGTGGTTGCTAGGCTATTTTTTGTGGTTGCTAGGGTCTTTTGGGTGGTTGCTAGGCGGTTGCTAGGGTCTTTTGGGTGGTTGCTAGGGTCTTTTGGGTGGTTGCTAGGCGGTTGCTAGGGTGTTCTGGGTGGTTGCTAGGGTGTTTTGGGTGGTTGCTAGGGTATTCTGGTTGGTTACTAGGCGGTTGCTAGGATATTTTGGGTGGTTGCTAGGGTGTTATGGGTGGTTGCTATGGTATTCAGAGCGGTTGATATGGTGTTACTAGGTGGTTGGTAGTTGTCACAGATGGTTACTATGGAGTTTTTATAGAGTTCTTACTTAACTAATCGCTATTAGCATGTAGCTATTCACTGCTAGCATGTGTAGCATGTTGAAAGTGCTGTTTGCTAGCATGAGTCAAAAGAGCCAAATCTCATCTCTATACGATGTTCTGATACAGAGATATAGGTCTTGCAAAACGGTTGCTAGGATTCTCAAGTTTGGTTGCTATGGAGTTGCTTGGGAGCTGGGAGCTTTAAACTTAAGAAATTTAAATTGGTTTAAAGTTTAAAGTAGTTTGAAGTTCATGACAGAGAGATAGATAGATAAATAAGTTAGATAGATAGATACACACACACCCACACACACACACACACTCAAACAGACTACCTCGCTCACACACACACACACACACACACACACACACACACACACACACACACACACACATAGACTACCTCGCTCACACACACACACACACACACACACACACACACACTCAGAGTTTATGAGTTTAGAGTTTATAAGTGTATAAATTGATGAGTTTATAAGTGTACAAGTTTTTGAGTTTAGAGTTTATAAGTTTAAATGAGTTTAGAGTTCAGAGTTTATTAATTTATGAGTTTAAGAGTTCATAAGTATATGAATTCATGAGTTTATTAGTTAATTAGTTATTAAATTTAAGTTAATTAGTTTATAAGTGTATGAGATTAGAGTTTATTAGTTTAAATGAGTTTCATTGGCTAATATATATAGAATGGCAGTTTGATTTAGTTTTCAAGGGATTTAGATTTGAAATTTTGTCGGTTGGTGAGTTTGAATTTTTTTAGAATGCCCAATGTAAAGTCAATGGGAGTTTTTCCGAGTTTTGATCGTCATTTGTAGGAAAACCGTAAGTCCGATCAGTCTGAAAAGATAAAGCAACTAACTTCAGATCAGTTTGAGTGTCTGAGCCGAGTTTGGAGTATGTAGAGTTAAAGCTCTAGGGCGAGTTTGAGTCAACAGTTATTCACAGAAGAATAATAATAATAACTAGATGCGAAAGTTCGTCGAGACAAACTTTAAGTTGGCTTGAGAAAGTTTGGACCGTAAAGTTTTTTGATAGGCGGTTGCTAGGATGTTATGGGTGGTCGCTATGGTGTTTCTAGGGTGTTTTGGGCAATTGCTAGGGTGTTCTGGGTGGTTGCTAGGTGGTTGCTAGGGTGTCCTGGGTGGTTGCTAGGGTCTTTTGGGTGGTTGCTAGGGTGTTTTGGGTGGTTGCTAGGATATTCTGGGTGGTTGCTAGGCGGTTGCTAGGGTCTTTTGGGTGGTTGCTAGGGTCTTTTGGGTGGTTGCTAGGGTATTCTGGGTGGTTGCTAGGGTGTTCTGGGTGGTTGCTAGGGTGTTTTGGGTGGTTGCTAGGGTATTCTGGGTGGTTGCTAGGTGGTTGCTAGGGTCTTTTGGGTGGTTGCTAGGGTCTTTTGGGTGGTTGCTAGGCGGTTGCTAGGGTGTTCTGGATGGTTGCTAGGGTGATTTGGGTGGTTGCTAGGGTATTCTGGGTGGTTGCTAGGCGGTTGCTAGGGTCTTTTGGGTGGTTGCTATGGTATTCTGGGTGGTTGCTAGGGTCTTTTGGGTGGTTGCTAGGCGGTTGCTAGGGTGTTCTGGGTGGTTGCTAGGGTGTTTTGGGTGGTTGCTAAGGTATTCTGGGTGGTTGCTAGGCGGTTGCTAGGATATTTTGGGTGGTTGCTAGGGTGTTCTGGGTGGTTGCTAGGGTCTTTTGGGTGGTTGCTAGGCGGTTGCTAGGGTGTCCTGGGTGGTTGCTAGGGTGTTTTGGGTGGTTGCTAGGGTATTCTGGGTGGTTGCTAGGCGGTTGCTAGGGTCTTTTGGATGGTTGCTAGGGTCTTTTGGGTGGTTGCTAGGCGGTTGCGAGGGTATTTTGGGTTGTTGCTAGGGTGTAATAGGTGGTTACTAGGATGTTTTGGGTGGTTGCTAGGGTGTTTTGGGTGGTTGCTAGTGTCTTTTGGGTGGTTGCTAGGGTCTTTTGGGTGGTTGCTAGGCGGTTGCTAGGGTGTTTTGGGTGGTTGCTAGGGTGTTTTGGGTGGTTGCTAGGATATATTGGGTGGTTGCTAGGGTCTTTTGGGTGGTTGCTAGGGTGTTTTGGGTGGTTGCTAGGCGGTTGCTAGGGTATTTTGGGTGGTTGCTAGGGTCTTTTGGGTGGTTGCTAGGTGGTTGCTAGGGTCTTTTGTGTGGTTGCTAGGCGGTTGCTAGGGTGTTCTGGGTGGTTGCTAGGGTGTTTTGGGTGGTTGCTAGGGTATTATGGGTGGTTGCTAGGCGGTTGCTAAGATATTTTGGGTGGTTGCTAGGGTGTTTTGGGTGGTTGCTAGGGTGTTCTGGGTGGTTGCTAGGCGGTTGCTAGGGTGTTATGGGTGGTTACTAGGATGTTTTGTGTGGTTGCTATGGTGTTGCTAGGGTATTTTGGGTGGTTGCTAGGGTGTTTTGGGTGGTTGCTAGGGTCTTTTGGGTGGTTGCTAGGCGGTTGCTAGGGTGTTTTGGGTGGTTGCTAGGGTGTTTTGGGTGGTTGCTAGGATATTTTGGGTGGTTGCTAGGGTCTTTTGGGTGGTTGCTAGGGTGTTCTGGGTGGTTGCTAGTTGGTTGCTAGGGTGTTCTGGGTGGTTGCTATGGTATTCAGAGCGGTAGATAGATAGATACACACACACACACACACACACACACACACACACTCAGAGTTTATGAGTTTAGAGTTTATAAGTGTATAAATTGATGAGTTTATAAGTGTACAAGTTTTTGAGTTTAGAGTTTATAAGTTTAAATGAGTTTAGAGTTCAGAGTTTATTAATTTATGAGTTTAAGAGTTCATAAGTCTATGAATTCATGAGTTTATTAGTTAATTAGTTATTAAATTTAAGTTAATTAGTTTATAAGTGTCTGAGATTAGAGTTTATTAGTTTAAATGAGTTTCATTGGCTAATATATATAGAATGGCAGTTTGATTTAGTTTTCAAGGGATTTAGATTTGAATTTTTGTCGGTTGGTGAGTTTGAATTTTTTTAGAATGCCCAATGTTAAGTCAATGGGAGTTTTTCCGAGTTTTGATCGTCATTTGTAGGAAAACCGTAAGTCCGATCAGTCTGAAAAGATATAGCAACTAACTTCAGATCAGTTTGAGTGTCTGAGCCGAGTTTGGAGTATGTAGAGTTAAAGCTCTAGGGCGAGTTTGAGTCAACAGTTTCCACAGAAGAATAATAATAATATTAATAATAATAAGTTTAAATAGGATTTCAATATGTTGGCTTTCTCAAGCCAACTTAATAATAATATTAACTAGATGCGAAAGTTCGTCGAGACAAACTTTAAGTTGGCTTGAGAAAGTTTGGACCAGAACGTTTTTTGCTAGGCGGTTGCTAGGATGTTGCTATGGTGTTGCTAGGGTATTTTGGGAGGTTGCTAGGGTGTTCTGGGTGGTTGCTAGGTGGTTGCTAGGGTGTCCTGGGTGGTTGCTAGGGTCTTTTGGGTGGTTGCTAGGGTATTTTGGGTGGTTGCTAGGTGGTTGCTAGGGTGTCCTGGGTGGTTGCTAGGGTCTTTTGGGTGGTTGCTAGGGTATTTTGGGTGGTTGCTAGGCGGTTGCTAGGGTGTTCTGGGTGGTTGCTAGGGTGTTTTGGGTGGTTGCTAGGGTATTCTGGGTGGTTGCTAGGCGGTTGCTAGGATATTTTGGGTGGTTGCTAGGGTCTTTTGGGTGGTTGCTAGGCGGTTGCTAGGGTGTTCTGGGTGGTTGCTAGGGTGTTTTGGGTGGTTGCTAGGGTATTCTGGGTGTTTGCTATGCGGTTGCTAGGATATTTAGGGTGGTTGCTAGGGTCTTTTGGGTGGTTGCTAGGCGGTTGCTAGGGTATTTTGGGTGGTTGCTAGGGTATTCTGGGTGGTTGCTAGGCTATTTTGGGTGGTTGCTAGGGTCTTTTGGGTGGTTGCTAGGCGGTTGCTAGGGTCTTTTGGGTGGTTGCTATGGTATTCTGGGTGGTTGCTAGGGTCTTTTGGGTGGTTGCTAGGCGGTTGCTAGGGTGTTTTGGGTGGTTGCTAGGGTGTTTTGGGTGGTTGCTAGGGTATTCTGGGTGGTTGCTAGGCGGTTGCTAGGATATTTTGGGTGGTTGCTAGGGTGTTTTGGGTGGTTGCTAGGGTGTTCTGGGTGGTTGCTAGGCGGTTGCTAGGGTGTTTTGGGTGGTTACTAGGATGTTTTGTGTGGTTGCTATGGTGTTGCTATGGTATTTTGGGTGGTTGCTAGGGTCTTTTGGGTGGTTGCTAGGCGGTTGCTAGGGTGTTTTGGGTGGTTACTAGGATGTTTTGTGTGGTTGCTATGGTGTTGCTAGGGTATTTTGGGTGGTTGCTAGGGTCTTTTGGGTGGTTGCTAGGCGGTTGCTAGGGTGTTTTGGGTGGTTGCTAGGGTGTTTTGGGTGGTTGCTATGGTCTTTTGGGTGGTTGCTAGGCGGTTGCTAGGGTGTTTTGGGTGGTTGCTAGGGTCTTTTGGGTGGTTGCTAGGCGGTTGCTAGGGTGTTTTGGGTGGTTACTAGGATGTTTTGGGTGGTTGCTATGGTGTTGCTAGGGTATTTTGGGTGGTTGCTAGGGTCTTTTGGGTGGTTGCTAGGCGGTTGCTAGGGTGTTTTGGGTGGTTGCTAGGGTGTTTTGGGTGGTTGCTATGGTCTTTTGGGTGGTTGCTAGGCGGTTGCTAGGGTGTTTTGGGTGGTTGCTAGGGTCTTTTGGGTGGTTGCTAGGATATTTTGGGTGGTTGCTAGGGTCTTTTGGGTGGTTGCTAGGGTGTTCTGGGTGGTTGCTAGGGTGTTCTGGGTGGTTGCTATGGTATTCAGAGCGGTAGATAGATAGATACACACACACACACACACACACACACACACACACACACACACACACACTCAGAGTTTATGAGTTTAGATTTTATAAGTGTATACATTTATGAGTTTATAAGTGTACAAGTTTTTGAGTTTAGAGTTTATAAGTTTAAATGAGTTTAGAGTTCAGAGTTTATTAATTTATGAGTTTAAGAGTTCATAAGTCTATGAATTCATGAGTTTATTAGTTAATTAGTTATTAAATTTAAGTTAATTAGTTTATAAGTGTATGAGATTAGAGTTTTTTAGTTTAAATGAGTTTCATTGGCTAATATATATAGAATGGCAGTTTGAATTAGTTTTCAAGGGATTTAGATTTAAATTTTTGTCGGTTGGTGAGTTTGAATTTTTTTAGAATGCCCAATGTTAAGTCAATGGGAGTTTTTCCGAGTTTTGATCGTCATTTGTAGGAAAACCGTAAGTCCGATCAGTCTGAAAAGATATAGCAACTAACTTCAGATCAGTTTGATTGTCTGAGCCGAGTTTGGAGTATGTAGAGTTAAAGCTCTAGGGCGAGTTTGAGTCAACGGTTTCCACAGAAGAATAATAATAATAATATTAATAATAAGTTTAAATAGGATTTCAATATGTTGGCTTTCTCAAGCCAACTTAATAATAAGTTTAAATAGGATTTCAATATGTTGGCTTTCTCAAGCCAACTTAACTAGAATGTACATTTCCTGAAGAAAATGTGAAGTGGTGCTTGCAGTGGCAAAACTCGCCACTGGGCAGATACTAACACAATTACCATGTTGTGATACCATGATATGCCACGTTTTAGCATTATTTACCACGATTTACCATGTTTCTAAGATGATTTACTACGATTTACCACATTCCAGCATGATTTACTATGATTAACATGTTGTAAAAATGATGCTAGCATGAGTAGCATGTTGTTAACATGATTAGCATGTTGGTAGCATGATGCTAGCATGATTAGCATGTTGCTAGCATGCTTTTAACAAGATGTTAGCATGATTAGCATTTTGCTAGAATGTTTTTAGCCAGATGCTAACATGATTAACATGTTGCTAGCATTATGTTAGCTTGATTAACATATTGTTAGCATAATGCTAGCTTGAATAGCATTTTGCTAGCATGATGCTAGCTTAATTAGCATATTGGTAGCATGATGCTAGCATGATTAGCATGTTGCTAGCATGATGCTAGCTTGATTAGCATTATGTTAGCATGATGCTAGCTTGATTAGCATGTTGGTAGCTTGATGCTAGCATGATTAGCATGTTTTTAGCTAGACGCTAACATGATTAGCATGTTTCTAGCATTATGCTAGCTTGATTAGCATGTTGGTAGCATGATGCTAGCTTGATTAGCATGTTGGTAGCATGATGCTAGCTTGATTAGCATGTTGGTAGCCTGATGCTAGCATGATTAGCATGTTGCTAGCATGTTTTTAGCTAGATGCTAACATGATTAGCATGTTGTTAGCATTATGCTAGCTTGATTAGCATGTTGCTAGCATGATGCTAGCTTGATTAGCATGTTGGTAGCTTAATGCTAACATGATTAGCATGTTGCTAGCTAGACGCTAACATGATTAGCATGTTTCTAGCATTATGCTAGCTTGATTAGCATGTTGCTAGCATGATGCTAGCTTGATTAGCATGTTGGTAGCATGATGCTAGCTTGATTAGCATGTTGGTAGCATGATGCTAGCTTGATTAGCATGTTGGTAGCTTGATGCTAGCATGATTAGCATGTTGCTAGCATGTTTTTAGCTAGATGCTAATATGATTAGCATGTTGCTAGCATTATGCTAGCTTGATTAGCATGTTGCTAGCATTATGCTAGCTTGATTAGTATGTTGCTAGCATTATGCTAGCTTGATTAGCATGTTGCTAGCATTATGCTAGCTTGATTAGCATGTTTGCTCGCATGATGCTAGCTTGATTAGCATGTTGCTAGCATGATGCTAGCATGATTAGTATGTTGCTAGCATGTTTTTAGCAACATGCTGTTGCCAGGTGGTTGCTGGGGTTTTCTGGGTGGTTGCTATGGTGTTGCTAGGCAGTTGCTAAGGTGTTCTGGGTGGTTGCTAGGCAGTTGCTAGGGTATTCTTGGTGGTTGCTAGGCAGTTGCTAGGGTGGTTGCTAGGGCATTGCTAGGTGGTTGCTATGGTGTTGCTAGGCAGTTGCTATGGTATTCTGGGTGGATGCTAGGGCATTGCTAGGCAGTTGCTAGGGTGTTCTGGGTGGTTGCTAGGCAGTTGCTAGGGTGTTCTGGGTGGTTGCTAGAGTTTTTTGGTGGTTAATAGAGCATTTCTAGACGTTGCTAGGGTGTTCAGGGTGGTTGCTAAGGTATTTTTGGTAGTTGCTATGGTGTTACTAGGTGGTTGGTAGTTGTCAAATATGGTTACTATGGAGTTTTTATAGAGTTCTTAAAATCTTTAATAACGAGTTCCTTCAGTACGGCACTCGGCCTGCGGCCTCGTGCCTATGGCCGAATAGGCACAAGCATGGAGCAATATCGCAAGGCTACGAGTGTGATATTGCTTTAAAAAATGTAAAAAAAATGTTTTTATATTATTTATTGGTTTAGGGTGGTTGCTAGGGAGCTCAGAGTGGTTGCTAGGGTGCTGTAACTGGTTGCTAGGGTGTGGCTATGAAGATTTTAGGCCATTACTTATTGGCTGCTTGATAATATAAATCCTCTGAGGGAGAGAGAGAGGGAGAGAAACGCAGGGGTGTCAGGCCCTTTGGAGTGGTGTGTGTGAAAACGGCAGTTGGGATTCAAATGTTTTTAGAACTCCCCATGTTAAGTCAATGGGACTTTTTTGGCCGCTTTTTCGTCCGCTGTGCGAACATCGTACACCCGATCGCTTAGAAAAGATATAGCACACCTCTCCTCAATGAGCCGCTCGATTTGACACCTCACTCAGGGGTCTGAGACAAACGGTGCGGGGCGCATTACGCGCCAAACTTTTGGCAGAATAATAATAATAAGAATAAGAATAAGAAGAATAATAAGTATGAGTGACAATAACACTAGTGTTGCTTTGAAAAAGCACCACTAACTAGATGCGAAAGTTCGTCGAGACAAACTTTATGTTGGCTTGAGAAAGTTTGGACCAGAAAGTTTTTTGCAAGGCGGTTGCTAGGATGTTGCTATGGTGTTGCTAGGGTATTTTGGGAGGTTGCTAGGGTGTTCTGGGTGGTTGCTAGGGTGTTTTGGGTGGTTGCTAGGGTCTTTTGGGCGGTTGCTAGGGTATTTTGGGTGGTTGCTAGGGTGTTTTGGGTGGTTGCTAGGGTATTCTGGGTGGTTGCTAGGCGGTTGCTAGGGTCTTTTGGGTGGTTGCTAGGGTCTTTTGGGTGGTTGCTAGGGTCTTTTGGGTGGTTGCTAGGCGGTTGCTAGGGTATTTTGGGTGGTTGCTAGGGTATTTTGGGTGGTTGCTAGGGTCTTTTGGGTGGTTGCTAGGCGGTTGCTAGGGTGTTTTGGGTGGTTTCTGGGGTGTTTTAGGTGGTTGCTAGGGTGTCCTGGGTGGTTGCTAGGGTCTTTTGGGTGGTTGCTAGGCGGTTGCTAGGGTGTTCTGGGTGATTGCTAGGGTTTTTGGGTGGTTGCTAGGGTATTCTGGGTGGTTGCTAGGCGGTTGCTAGGGTCTTTTGGGTGGTTGCTAGGGTCTTTTGGGTGGTTGCTAGGGTCTTTTGGGTGGTTGCTAGGCGGTTGCTAGGGTGTTATGGGTGGTTACTAGGATGTTTTGTGTGGTTGCTATGGTGTTGCTAGGGTATTTTGGGTGGTTGCTAGGGTGTTTTGGGTGGTTGCTAGGGTGTTTTGGGTGGTTGCTAGGGTCTTTTGGGTGGTTGCTAGGCGGTTGCTAGGATATTTTGGGTGGTTGCTAGGGTGTTTTGGGTGGTTGCTAGGGTGTTCTGGGTGGTTGCTAGGCGGTTGCTAGGGTGTTATGGGTGGTTACTAGGATGTTATGTGTGGTTGCTATGGTGTTGCTAGGGTATTTTGGTTGGTTGCTAGGGTGTTTTGGGTGGTTGCTAGGGTCTTTTGGGTGGTTGCTAGGCGGTTGCTAGGGGGTTTTGGGTGGTTGCTAGGGTCTTTTGGGTGGTTTCTAGGATATTTTGGGTGGTTGCTAGGGTCTTTTGGGTGGTTGCTAGGGTGTTCTGGGTGGTTGCTAGGGTGTTCTGGGTGGTTGCTATGGTATTCAGAGCGGTAGATAGATAGATACACACACACACACACACACACACACACACTCAGAGTTTATGAGTTTAGAGTTTATAAGTGTATAAATTGATGAGTTTATAAGTGTACAAGTTTTTGAGTTTAGAGTTTATAAGTTTAAATGAGTTTAGAGTTCAGAGTTTATTAATTTATGAGTTTAAGAGTTCATAAGTCTATGAATTCATGAGTTTATTAGTTAATTAGTTATTAAATTTAAGTTAATTAGTTTATAAGTGTATGAGATTAGAGTTTATTAGTTTAAATGAGTTTCATTGGCTAATATATATAGAATGGCAGTTTGAATTAGTTTTCAAGGGATTTAGATTTAAATTTTTGTCGGTTGGTGAGTTTGAATTTTTTTAGAATGCCCAATGTTAAGTCAATGGGAGTTTTTCCGAGTTTTGATCGTCATTTGTAGGAAAACCGTAAGTCCGATCAGTCTGAAAAGATATAGCATAAAACTTCAGATCAGTTTGAGTGTCTGAGCCGAGTTTGGAGTATGTAGAGTTAAAGCTCTAGGGCGAGTTTGAGTCAACAGTTATTTACAGAAGAATAATAATAATAAGTTTAAATAGGATTTCAATATGTTGGCTTTCTCAAGCCAACATAACTAGAATGTACATTTCCTGAAGAAAATGTGAAGTGGTGCTTGCAGTGGCAAAACTCGCCACTGGGCAGATGCTAACACAATTAACATGTTGTGATACCATGATATACCACGTTTTAGCATTATTTACCACGATTTACCATGTTTCTAAGATGATTTACTACGATTTATGATTTACTACGACATTCCAGCATGATTTACTATGATTAACATGTTGTTAAAATGATGCTAGCATGATTAGCATGTTGTTAACATGATTAGCATGTTGGTAGCATGCTTTTACAAGATGTTAGCATGCTTTTACAAGACGTTAGCATGATTAGCATTTTGCTAGCATGTTTTTATCCAGATGCTAACATGATTAGCATGTTGCTAGCATTATGCTAGCTTGATTAACATGTTGCTAGCATGATGCTAGCTTGATTAACATTATGTTAGCATGATGCTAGCTTGATTAGCATGTTGGTAGATTGATGCTAGTATGATTAGCATGTTGCTAACATGTTTTTTAGCTAGACGCTAACATGATTAGCATGTTGCTAGCATTATGCTATCTTGATTAGCATGTTGCTAGCATGATGCTAGCTTGATTAGCATTTTGCTAACATGATGCTAGCTTGATTAGCATGTTGGTAGCACAATGCTAGCATTATTAGCATGTTGCTAGCTTGATGCTAGCTTGATTAGCATTATGTTAGCATGATGCTAGCTTGATTAGCATGTTGGTAGCTTGATGCTAGCATGATTAGCATGTTTTTAGCTAGACGCTAACATGATTAGCATGTTTCTAGCATTATGCTTGCTTGATTAGCATGTTGCTAACATGATGCTAGCTTGATTAACATGTTGCTAGCATAATGCTAGCTTGATTAGCATGTTGCTAGCATGATGCTAGCTTGATTAGCATGTTGGTAGCATAATGCTAGCATTATTAGCATGTTGCTAGCATTATTAGCATGTTGCTAGCTTGATTAGCATAATGCTAGCATGATGCTAGCTTGATTAGCATGTTGCTAGCATGATGCTAGCATGATTAGTATGTTGCTAGCATGTTTATAGCAAGATTCTGTTGCCAGGTGGTGGTTGCTAGGGTTTTCTGGGTGGTTGCTATGGTGTTGCTAGGCAGTTGCTAAGGTGTTCTGGGTGGTTGCTAGGCAGTTGCTAGGGTATTCTTGGTGGTTTCTAGGCAGTTGCTAGGGTATTCTTGGTGGTTGCTAGGGCATTGCTAGGTGGTTGCTATGGTGTTGCTAGGCAGTTGCTAGGGTGTTCTGGGTGGTTGCTAGAGTTTTTTGGTGGTTACTAGAGCATTTCTAGACGTTGCTAGGGTTTTCAGGGTGGTTGCTAAGGTATTTTTGGTAGTTGCTATGGTGTTACTAGGTGGTTGGTAGTTGTCAAATATGGTTAGTATGGAGTTTTTATAGAGTTCTTAAAATCTTTAATAACGAGTTCCTTCAGTACAATATCGCAAGGCTACGAGTGTGATATTGCTTTAAAAAATGTAAAAAAAAAAAAAAGTATATTATTTATTGGTTTAGGGTGGTTGCTAGGGATCTCAGAGTGGTTGCTAGGGTGCTGTAACTGGTTGCTAGGGTGTGGCTATGAAGATTTTAGGCCATTACTTATTGGCTGCTTGATAATATAAATCCTGTGAGGGAGAGAGAGAGGGAGAGAAACGCAGGGGTGTCAGGCCCTTTGGAGTGGTGTGTGTGAAAACGGCAGTTGGGATTCAAATGTTTTTAGAACTCCCCATGTAAAGTCAATGGGACTTTTTTGGCCGCTTTTTCGTCCGCTGTGCAAACATCGTACACCCGATCGCTTAGAAAAGATATAGCACACCTCTCCTCAATGAGCCGCTCGATTTGACACCTCACTCAGGGGTCTGTGACAAACGGTGCGGGGCGCATTACGCGCCAAACTTTTGGCAGAATAATAAGAATAAGAATAAGAATAAGAAGAATAATGAGTATGAGTGACAATAACACTAGTGTTGCTTTGAAAAAGCACCACTAATAATAATATTAATAATAAGTTTAAATAGGATTTCAATATGTTGGCTTTCTCAAGCCAACTTAATAATATTAATAATAAGTTTAAATAGGATTTCAATATGTTGGCTCTCTCAAGCCAACTTAATAATAATAATAATAAGTTTAAATAGGATTTCAATATGTTGGCTCTCTCAAGCCAACTTAATAATAATATTAATAATAAGTTTAAATAGGATTTCAATATGTTGGCTTTCTCAAGCCAACTTAATAAGTTTAAATAGGATTTCAATATGTTGGCTTTCTCAAGCCAACTTAATAATAATAATAATAAGTTTAAATAGGATTTCAATATGTTGGCTCTCTCAAGCCAACTTAATAATAATAATAATAATAAGTTTAAATAGGATTTCAATATGTTGGCTTTCTCAAGCCAACTTAATAATATTAATAATAAGTTTAAATAGGATTTCAATATGTTGGCTTTCTCAAGCCAACTTAACAAGATGCGAAAGTTCGTCGAGACAAACTTTAAGTTGGCTTGAGAAACCAAAAGACCCTAGCAACCACCCAAAATAGCCTTGCAACCACCCAAAATACCCTAGCAACCGCCTAGCAACCACCCAGAATACCCTAGCAACCACCCAGAACACCCTAGCAACCGCTTAGCAACCACCCAAAAGACCCTAGCAACCACCCAAAATACCCTAGCAACCGCCTAGCAACCACCCAAAAGACCCTAGCAACCACCAAAAAGACCCTAGCAACCACCCAAAATACCCTAGCAACCACCCAAAATACCCTAGCAACCGCCTAGCAACCACCCAGAATACCCTAGCAACCACCCAGAACACCCTAGCAACCGCCTAGCAACCACCCAAAAGACCCTAGCAACCACCCAAAAGACCCTAGCAACCGCCTAGCAACCACCCAGAATACCCTAGCAACCACCCAAAACACCCTAGCAACCACCCAGAACACCCTAGCAACCACCCAGAATGCCTTAGCAACCACCTAGCAACACCATAGCAACCAACCAGAACACCCTAGCAACCGCCTAGCAACCACCCAGAACACCTTAGCAACCGCCTAGCAACCACCCAGAATACCCTAGCAACTGCTTAGCAACACCATAGCAAGCACCCAGAATACCCTAACAACCGCCTAGCAACACCATAGCGACCACCCATAACATCCTAGCAACCGCCTAGCAAAAAACGTTCTGGTCCAAACTTTCTCAAGCCAACTTAAAGTTTGTCTCGACGAACTTTCGCATCTAGTTAAGTTGGCTTGAGAAAGCCAACATATTGAAATCCTATTTAAACTTATTATTATTAAGTTGGCTTGAGAAAGCCAACATATTGAAATCCTATTTAAACTTATTATTATTATTAAGTTGGCTTGAGAAAGCCAACATATTGAAATCCTATTTAAACTTATTATTAATATTATTATTATTCTTCTGTGAAAAACTGTTGACTCAAACTCGCCCTAGAGCTTTAACTCTACATACTCCAAACTCGGCTCAGACACTCAAACTGATCTGTAGTTATATGCTATATCTTTTCAGACTGATCGGACTTACGGTTTTCCTACAAATGACGATCAAAACTCGGAAAAACTCCCATTGACTTAACATTGGGCATTCTAAAAAAATTCAAACTCACCAACCGACAAAAATTCAAATCTAAATCCCTTGAAAACTAAATCAAACTGCCATTCTATATATATTAGCCAATGAAACTCATTTAAACTAATAAACTCTAATCTCACACACTTATAAACTAATTAACTTAAATTTAATAACTAATTAACTAATAAACTCATGAATTCATAGACTTATGAACTCTTAAACTCATAAATTAATAAACTCTGAACTCTTAAACTCATTTAAACTTATAAACTCTAAACTCAAAAACTTGTACACTTATAAACTCATCAATTTATACACTTATAAACTCTAAACTCATAAACTCTGAGTGTGTGTGTGTGTGTGTGTGTGTGTGTGTGTGTGTGTGTGTGTGTGTGTGTGTGTGTGTGTGTGTGTGTGTGTGTGTGTGTGTGTGTGTGTGTGTGTGTGTGTGTGTGTGTGTGTGTGTGTGTGTGTGTCTGAGTGTCTGAGTGAGTGTGTGAGCGAGGTAGTCTGTTTTAGTGTGTGTGTGTGTGTGTGTGTGTGTGTATCTATCTATCTAACTTATTTATCTATCTATCTCTCTGTCATAAACTTCAAACTACTTTAAACTTTAAACCAATTTAAACTTCTTAAGTTTAAAGCTCCCAGCTCCCAAGCAACTCCATAGCAACCAAACTTGAGTATCCTAGCAACCGTTTTGCAAGACCTATATCTCTGTATCAGAACATCGTATAGAGATGAGGTTTGGCTCTTTTGACTCATGCTAGCAAACAGCACTTTCAACATGCTACACATGCTAGCAGTGAATAGCTACATGCTAATAGCAATTAGTTAAGTAAGAACTCTATAAAAACTCCATAGTAACCATCTGTGACAACTACCAACCACCTAGTAATACCATATCAACCGCTCTGAATACCATAGCAACCACCCAGAACACCCTAGCAACCACCTAGCAACCACCCAGAACACCCTAACAACCACCCAAAAGACCCTAGCAACCACCCAAAATATCCTAGCAACCACCCAGAACACTCTAGCAACCACCTAGCAACCACCCAAAACACCCTAGCAACCGCCTAGCAACCACCCAAAAGACCCTAGCAACAACCCAAAATACCCTAGCAACACCATAGCAACCACACAAAACATCCTAGTAACCACCCATAACACCCTAGCAACCGCCTAGCAACCACCCAGAACACCCTAGCAACCACCCAAAACACCCTAGCAACCAACCAAAATATCCTAGCAACCGCCTAGCAACGACCCAGAATACCCTAGCAACCACCCAAAACACCCTAGCAACCACCCAGAACACCCTAGCAACCACCCAAAAGACCCTAGCAACCACCCAAAATACCCTAGCAACCACCCAAAAAACCCTAGCAACCACCTAGCAACCACCCAAAAGACCCTAGCAACCACCCAGAATACCATAGCAACCACCCAGAACACCCTAGCAACCACCTAGCAACCACCCAAAACACCCTAGCAACACCATAGCAACCACACAAAACATCCTAGTAACCACCCATAACACCCTAGCAACCGCCTAGCAACCACCCAGAACACCCTAGCAACCACCCAAAACACCCTAGCAACCACCCAAAACACCCTAGCAACCACCTAAAATATCCTAGCAACCGCCTAGCAACCACCCAGAATACCCTAGCAACCACCCAAAACACCCTAGCAACCACCCAGAACATCCTAGCAACCGCCTAGCAACCACCCAAAAGACCCTAGCAACCACCCAAAATACCATAGCAACCACCCAAAATACCCTAGCAACCGCCTAGCAACCACCCAAAAGACCCTAGCAACCACCCAAAATACCCTAGCAACCACCCAAAAGACCCAGGCAACCGCCTAGCAACCACCCAAAAGACCCTAGCAACCACCCTAAATATCCTAGCAACCGCATAGCAACCACCCAGAATACCCTAGCAACCACCCAAAACACCCTAGCAACCACCCAAAATATCCTAGCAACCGCCTTGCAACCACCCAGAACACCCTAGCAACCTCCCAAAATACCCTAGCAACACCATAGCAACACCATAGCAACATCCTAGCAACCGCCTAGCAAAAAACGTTCTGCTCCAAACTTTCTCAAGCCAACTTAAAGTTTGTCTCGACGAACTTTCGCATCTAGTTATTAAGTTGGCTTGAGAAAGCCAACATATTGAAATCCTATTTAAACTTATTATTATTATTCTTCTGTGGAAACTGTTGACTCTAACTTGTCCTAGAGCTTTAACTCTACATACTCCAAACTCGGCTCAGACAATCAAACTGATCTGAAGTTAGTTGCTATATCTTTTCAGACTGATCGGACTTACGGTTTTCCTACAAATGACGATCAAAACTCGGAAAAACTCCCATTGACTTAACATTGGGCATTCTAAAAAAATTCAAACTCACCAACCGACAAAAATTCAAATCTAAATCCCTTGAAAACTAAATCAAACTGCCATTCTATATATATTAGCCAATGAAACTCATTTAAACTAATAAACTCTAATTTCATACACTTATAAACTAATTAACTTAAATTTAATAACTAATTAACTAATAAACTCATGAATTCATAGACTTATGAACTCTTAAACTCATAAATTAATAAACTCTGAACTCTAAACTCATTTAAACTTATAAACTCTAAACTCAAAAACGTGTACACTTATAAACTCATCAATTTATACACTTATAAACTCTAAACTCATAAACTCTGAGTGTGTGTGTGTGTGTGTGTGTGTGTGTGTGTGTGTGTGTGTGTGTGTCTGAGTGAGTGAGTGTGTGTGTGTGTGTGTGTGTGTGTGTGTGTGTGTGTGTGTGTGTGTGTGTGTGTGTGTGTGTGTGTGTGTGTGTGTGTGTGTGTGTGTGTGTGTGTGTGTGTGTGTGTCTGAGTGAGTGTGTGTGTGTGTGTGTGTGTGTGTGTGTGTGTGTGTGTGTGTGTGTGTGTGTGTGTGTGTGTGTGTGTGTGTGTGTGTGTGTGTGTGTGTGTGTGTGTGTGTCTGAGTGTGTCTGAGTGTGTGTGTGTGTGTGTGTGTGTGTGTGTGTGTGTGTGTGTGTGTGTGTGTGTGTGTGTGTGTGTGTGTGTGTGTCTGAGTGAGTGTGTGTGTCTGAGTGAGTGTGTGTGTGTGTGTGTGTGTGTGTGTGTGTGTGTGTGTGTGTGTGTGTGTGTGTGTGTGTGTGTGTGTATCTATCTATCTACCGCTCTGAATACCATAGCAACCACCCAGAACACCCTAGCAACCACCCAGAACACCCTAGCAACCACCAAAAAGACCCTAGCAACCACCCAAAATATCCTAGCAACCACCCAAAAGACCCTAGCAACCACCCAAAACACCCTAGCAACCGCCTAGCAACCACCCAAAACACCCTAGCAACCACCCAAAATACCCTAGCAACCGCTTAGCAACCACACAAAACATCCTAGTAACCACCCATAACACCCTAGCAACCGCCTAGCAACCACCCAGAACTACCTAGCAACCACCCAAAACACCCTAGCAACCACCCATAATACCCTAGCAACCACCCAAAACACCCTAGCAACCACCCAGAACACCCAAGCAACCGCCTAGCAACCACCCAAAAGACCCTAGCAACCACCCAAAATACCCTAGCAACCGCCTAGCAACCACCCAAAAGACCCTAGCAACCACCCAAAAGACCCTAGCAACCACCCAAAAGACCCTAGCAACCACCCAGGACACCCTAGCAACCACCTAGCGACCACCCATAACATCCTAGCAACCGCGTATCAAAAAACGTTACGGTCCAAACTTTCTCAAGCCAACTTAAAGTTTGTCTCGACGAACTTTCGCATCTAGTTAAGTTGGCTTGAGAAAGCCAACATATTGAAATCCTATTTAAACTTATTATTATTATTATTATTCTTCTTACTAAAACTGTTGACTCAAACTCGCCCTAGAGCTTTAACTCTACATACTTCAAACTCGGCTCAGACACTCAAACTGATCTGCAGCTATATGCTATATCTTTTCAGACTGATCGGACTTACGGTTTTCCTACAAATGACGATCAAAACTCGGAAAAACTCCCATTGACTTAACATTGGGCATTCTAAAAAAATTCAAACTCACCAACCGACAAAAATTCAAATCTAAATCCCTTGAAAACTAAATCAAACTGCCATTCTATATATATTAGCCAATGAAACTCATTTAAACTAATAAACTCTAATCTCATACACTTATAAACTAATTAACTTAAATTTAATAACTAATTAACTAATAAACTCATGAATTCATATACTTATGAACTCTTAAACTCATAAATTAATAAACTCTGAACTCTAAACTCATTTAAACTTATAAACTCTAAACTCAAAAACTTGTACACTTATAAACTCATCAATTTATACACTTATAAACTCTAAACTCATAAACTCTGAGTGTGTGTGTGTGTGTGTGTGTGTGTGTGTGTGTGTGTGTGTGTGTGTGTGTGTGTATCTATCTATCTACCGCTCTGAATACCATAGCAACCACCCAGAACACCCTAGCAACCACCTAGCAACCACCCAGAACACCCTAGCAACCACCCAAAAGACCCTAGCAACCACCCAAAATATCCTAGCAACCACCCAGAACACCCTAGCAACCACCTAGCAACCACCCAAAACACCCTAGCAACCACCCAAAAGACCCTAGCAACCACCCAAAATACCCTAGCAACACCATAGCAACCACACAAAACATCCTAGTAACCACCCATAACACCCTAGCAACCGCCTAGCAACCACCCAAAACACCCTAGCAACCACCCAAAACACCCTAGCAACCACCCAAAATACCCTAGCAACACCATAGCAACCACACAAAACATCCTAGTAACCACCCATAACACCCTAGCAACCGCCTAGCAACAACCCAGGACACCCTAGCAACCACCCAAAAGACCCTAGCAACCACCCAAAAGACCCTAGCAACCGCCTAGCAACCACCCAGAATACCCTAGCAACCACCCAAAACACCCTAGCAACCACCCAGAACACCCTAGCAACCGCCTAGCAACCACCCAAAAGACCCTAGCAACCGCATAGCAACCACCCAGAATACCCTAGCAACCACCCAAAACACCCTAGCAACGACCCAGAACACCCTAGCAACCGCCTAGCAACCACCCATAAGACCCTAGCAACCACCCAAAAGACCCTAGCAACCGCCTAGCAACCACCCAGAATACCCTAGCAACCACACAAAACATCCTAGTAACCACCCAAAACAACCTAGCAACCGCCTAGCAACCACCCAGAACACCCTAGCAACCACCCAAAAAACCCTAGCAACCACCTAGCAACCACCCAAAAGACCCTAGCAACACCATAGCAACCACACAAAACATCCTAGCAACCACCCAGAACACCCTAGCAACCGCCTAGCAACCACCCAAAAGACCCTAGCAACCACCAAAAAGACCCTAGCAACCGCCTAGCAACCACCCAGAATACCCTAGCAACCACCCAAAACACCCTAGCAACCACCCAAAACACCCTAGCAACCACCCTAAATATCCTAGCAACCGCCTAGCAACCACCCAGAATACCCTTGCAACCACCCAAAACACCCTAGCAACCGCCTAGCAACCACCCAAAAGACCCTAGCAACTGCCTAGCAACCACCCAAAACACCCTAGCAACCGCCTAGCAACCACCCAAAAGACCCTAGCAACTGCCTAGCAACCACCCAAAACACCCTAGCAACCACCCAGGACACCCTAGCAACCACCTAGCAACCACCCAGAACACCCTGGCAACCTCCCAAAATACCCTAGCAACACCATAGCAACACCATAGCAACATCCTAGAAACCGCCTAGCAAAAAACTTTCTGGTCCAAACTTTCTCAAGCCAACTTAAAGTTTGTCTCGACGAACTTTCGCATCTAGTTAATATTATTATTCTTCTGTTAAAAACTGTTGACTCAAACTCGCCCTAGAGCTTTAACTCTACATACTCCAAACTCGGCTCAGACACTCAAACTGATCTGAAGCTATATGCTATATCTTTTCAGACTGATCGGACTTATGGTTTTCCTACAAATGACGATCAAAACTCGGAAAAACTCCCATTGACTTAACATTGGGCATTCTAAAAAAATTCAAACTCACCAACCGACAAAAATTCAAATCTAAATCCCTTGAAAACTAATTCAAACTGCCATTCTATATATA
This sequence comes from Leuciscus leuciscus, assembly GCF_965113295.1. Lineage (NCBI taxonomy): Eukaryota > Metazoa > Chordata > Actinopteri > Cypriniformes > Leuciscidae > Leuciscus > Leuciscus leuciscus. The sequence continues at coordinate 25,997,176 of NC_138744.1, read as the reverse complement.
TTAGCCAATGAAACTCATTTAAACTAATAAACTCTAATCTCATACACTTATAAACTAATTAACTTAAATTTAATAACTAATTAACTAATAAACTCATGAATTCATAGACTTATGAACTCTTAAACTCATAAATTAATAAACTCTGAACTCTAAACTCATTTAAACTTATAAACTCTAAACTCAAAAACTTGTACACTTATAAACTCATCAATTTATACACTTATAAACTCTAAACTCATAAACTCTGAGTGTGTGTGTGTGTGTGTGTATCTATCTATCTACCGCTCTGAATACCATAGCAACCACCCAGAACACCCTAGCAACCACCTAGCAACCACCCAGAACACCCTAGCAACCACCCAAAAGACCCTAGCAACCACCCAAAATATCCTAGCAACCACCCAAAAGACCCTAGCAACCACCCAAAACACCCTAGCAACCGCCTAGCAACCACCCAAAAGACCCTAGCAATCACCCAAAATACCCTAGCAACACCATAGCAACCACACAAAACATCCTAGTAACCACCCATAACACCCTAGCAACCGCCTAGCAACCACCCAGAACACCCTAGCAACCACCCAAAACACCCTAGCAACCACCCAAAATATCCTAGCAACCGCCTAGCAACCACCCATAATACCCTAGCAACCACCCAAAACACCCTAGCAACCACCCAGAACACCCTAGCAACCGCCTAATAACCACACAAAAGACCCTAGCAACCACCCAAAACACCCTAGCAACCACCCAAAATACCCTAGCAACACCATAGCAACCACACAAAACATTCTAGTAACCACCCATAACACCCTAGCAACCACCTAGCAACCACCCAGAATACCCTAGCAACCACCCAAAAAACCCTAGCAACCACCCAGAATACCCTAGCAACCACCCAAAACACCCTAGCAACCACCCAAAAGACCCTAGCAACCACCCAAAACACCCTAGCAACCACCCAGAACACCCTAGCAACCGCCTAATAACCACCCAAAAGACCCTAGCAACCACCCAAAAGACCCTAGCAACCGCCTAGCAACCACCCAGAATACCCTAGCAACCACCGAAAACACCCTAGCAACCACCCAAAATATCCTAGCAACCACCCAGAATACCCTAGCAACCACCCAAAACACCCTAGCAACCACCCATAACACCCTAGCAACCACCCAAAATACCCTAGCAACTACCCAGGACACCCTAGCAACCACCCAGAACACCCTAGCAATTGCCCAAAACACCCTAGAAACACCATAGCGACCACCCATAACATCCTAGCAACCGCCTATCAAAAAACTTTACGGTCCAAACTTTCTCAAGCCAACTTAAAGTTTGTCTCGACGAACTTTCGCATCTAGTTATTATTATGTTGGCTTGAGAAAGCCAATATATTGAAATCCTATTTAAACTTATTATTATTATTATTCTTCTGAGCGGAAAAAAATCTGAGACTAACTCCTCCTAGAGCTTTAACGCTACATACTCCAAACTCGGCTCAGACACTCAAACTGATCTGACTCGAGTTGCTTTATCTTTTCAGACTGATCGGACTTACGGTTTTCCTAAAAATGACGATCAAAACTCGAAAAAACTCATTCAAAAACTCCATTGACTTACATTGGGGAGTTCTAAAAAATTCAAACCGACAAAAATTCAAATCTAAATCCCTTGAAAACTAAACCAAACTGCCATTCTATATATATTAGCCAATGAAACTCATTTAAACTAATAAACTCTAATCTCATACACTTATAAACTAATTAACTTAAATTTAATAACTAATTAACTAATAAACTCATGAATTCATAGACTTATGAACTCTTAAACTCATAAATTAATAAACTCTGAACTCTAAACTCATTCAAACTTATAAACTCTAAACTCAAAAACTTGTACACTTATAAACTCATAAATTTATACACTTATAAACTCTAAACTCATAAACTCTGAGTGTGTGTGTGTCTGAGTGAGTGTGTGAGGGAGGTAGTCTGTTTGAGTGTGTGTGTGTGTGTGTGTGTGTGTGTGTGTGTGTGTATCTATCTATCTACCGCTCTGAATACCATAGCAACCACCCAGAACACCCTAGCAACCACCCAAAATATCCTAGCAACCACCCAAAAGACCCTAGCAACCACCCAAAACACCCTAGCAACCGCCTAGCAACCACCCAAAAGACCATAGCAACCACCCAAAACACCCTAGCAACCACCCAAAACACCCTAGCAACCGCCTAGCAACCACCCAAAAGACCCTAGCAACCACCCAAAATACCCTAGCAACACCATAGCAACCACACAAAACATCCTAGTAACCACCCAAAACACCCTAGCAACCGCCTAGCAACCACCCAAAAGACCCTAGCAACCACCCAAAATACCCTAGCAACACCATAGCAACCACACAAAACATCCTAGTAACCACCCATAACACCCTAGCAACCGCCTAGCAACCACCCAGAACACCCTAGCAACCACCCAAAACACCCTAGCAACCACCCAAAATATCCTAGCAACCGCCTAGCAAACACCCAGAATACCCTAGCAACCACCCAAAACACCCTAGCAACCACCCAAAACACCCTAGCAACCGCCTAGCAACCACCCAAAAGACCCTAGCAACCACCCAGAATACCATAGCAACCACCCAAAATACCCTAGCAACCGCCTAGCAACCACCCAAAATACCCTAGCAACCACCCAGAATACCCTAGCAACCACCCAAAATACCCTAGCAACCGCCTAGCAACCACCCAAAAGACCCTAGCAACCACCCTAAATATCCTAGCAACCGCATAGCAAACACCCAGAATACCCTAGCAACCACCCAAAAGACCCTAGCAACCACCCAGAACACCCTAGCAACCACCTAGCAACCACCCAAAATACCCTAGCAACCACCCAAAAGACCCTAGCAACCACCCAAAAGACCCTAGCAACCGCCTAGCAACCACCCAGAATACCCTAGCAACCACCCAAAACACCCTAGCAACCACCCAGAACACCCTAGCAACCGCCTAGCAACAACCCAAAAGACCCTAGCAACCACCCAAAACATCCTAGCAACCACCCAAAACACCCTAGCAACCACCCAAAACACCTTAGCAACCGCCTAGCAACCACCCAAAAGACCCTAGCAACCACCCAAAACACCCTAGCAACCACCCAGAACACCCTAGCAACCGCCTAGCAACCACCCAAAAGACCCTAGCAACCGCCTAGCAACCACCCAAAAGACCCTAGCAACCACCCAGGACACCCTAGCAACCACCTAGCAACCACCCAGAACACCCTAGCAACCGCCTAGCAACCACCCAAAAGACCCTAGCAACCACCCAAAATATCCTAGCAACCACCCAAAACACCCTAGCAACCACCCAAAACACCCTAGCAACCGCCTAGCAACCACCCAAAAGACCCTAGCAACCACCCAAAACACCCTAGCAACCACCCAGAACACCCTAGCAACCGCCTAGCAACCACCCAAAAGACCCTAGCAACCGCCTAGCAACCACCCAAAAGACCCTAGCAACCACCCAGGACACCCTAGCAACCACCTAGCAACCACCCAGAACACCCTAGCAACCTCCCAAAATACCCTAGCAACACCATAGCAACATCCTAGCAACCGCCTAGCAAAAAACGTTCTGCTCCAAACTTTCTCAAGCCAACATAAAGTTTGTCTCGACGAACTTTCGCATCTAGTTATTATTATTCTTACTAAAACTGTTGACTCAAACTCGCCCTAGAGCTTTAACTCTACATACTTCAAACTCGGCTCAGACACTCAAACTGATCTGCAGCTATATGCTATATCTTTTCAGACTGATCGGACTTACGGTTTTCCTACAAATGACGATCAAAACTCGGAAAAACTCCCATTGACTTAACATTGGGCATTCTAAAAAAATTCAAACTCACCAACCGACAAAAATTTAAATCTAAATCCCTTGAAAACTAATTCAAACTGCCATTCTATATATATTAGCCAATGAAACTCATTTAAACTAAAAAACTCTAATCTCATACACATATAAACTAATTAACTTAAATTTAATAACTAATTAACTAATAAACTCATGAATTCATAGACTTATGAACTCTTAAACTCATAAATTAATAAACTCTGAACTCTAAACTCATTTAAACTTATAAACTCTAAACTCAAAAACTTGTACACTTATAAACTCATCAATTTATACACTTATAAACTCTAAACTCATAAACTCTGAGTGTGTGTGTGTGTGTGTGTGTGTGTGTGTGTGTGTGTGTGTGTGTGTGTATCTATCTATCTACCGCTCTGAATACCATAGCAACCACCCAGAACACCCTAGCAACCACCCAGAACACCCTAGCAACCACCCAAAAGACCCTAGCAACCACCCAAAATATCCTAGCAACCACCCAGAACACCATAGCAACCACCCAAAACACCCTAGCAACCACCCAAAATACCCTAGCAACACCATAGCAACCACACAAAACATCCTAGTAACCACCCATAACACCCTAGCAACCGCCTAGCAACCAGCCAGAACACCCTAGCAACCACCCAAAAGACCCTAGCAACCACCCAAAAGACCCTAGCAACCACCCAGAACACCCTAGCAACCGCCCAGAACACCCTAGCAACCGCCTAGCAACCACCCAAAAGACCCTAGCAACCACCCAGGACACCCTAGCAACCACCTAGCAACCACCCAGAACACCCTAGCAACCGCCTAGCAACCACCCAGAATACCCTAGCAACCACCCAAGACACCCTAGCAACCACCCAAAAGACCCTAGCAACCGCCTAGCAACCACCCAAAAGACCCTAGCAACCACCCAAAACACCCTAGCAACCGCCTAGCAACCACCCAAAAGACCCTAGCAACCACCCAGAACACCCTAGCAACCGCCTAGCAACCACCCAAAAGACCCTAGCAACCACCCAAAATACCCTAGCAACCACCCAGAACACCCTAGCAACCGCCTAGCAACCACCCAAAAGACCCTAGCAACCACCTAGCAACCACCCAAAAGACCCTAGCAACCACCCAAAACACCCTAGCAACCACCCAGAACACCCTAGCAACCGCCTAGCAACCACCCAAAAGACCCTAGCAACCACCCAGGACACCCTAGCAACCACCTAGCAACCACCCAGAACACCCTAGCAACCACCCAAAAGACCCTAGCAACCACCCAAAATATCCTAGCAACCGCCTAGCAACCACCCAGAATACCCTAGCAACCACCCAAAAAACCCTAGCAACCACCCAGAACCCCCTAGCAACCGCCTAGCAACCACCTAAAAGACCCTAGCAACCACCTAGCAACCACCCAAAAGACCCTAGCAACCACCCAGGACACCCTAGCAACCACCTAGCAACCACCCAGAACACCCTAGCAACCTCCCAAAATACCCTAGGAACACCATAGCAACCACCCATAAAATCCTAGCAACCGCCTAGCAAAAAACGTTCTGGTCCAAACTTTCTCAAGCCAACTTAAAGTTTGTCTCGACGAACTTTCGCATCTAGTTATTATTATTATTCTGTGAAAAACTGTTGACTCAAACTCGCCCTAGAGCTTTAACTCTACATACTCCAAACTCGGCTCAGACACTCAAACTGATCTGAAGTTATATGCTATATCTTTTCAGACTGATCGGACTTACGGTTTTCCTACAAATGACGATCAAAACTCGGAAAAACTCCCATTGACTTAACATTGGGCATTCTAAAAAAATTCAAACTCACCAACCGACAAAAATTTTAATCTAAATTCCTTGAAGACTAATTCAAACTGCCATTCTATATATATTAGCCAATGAAACTCATTTAAACTAATAAACTCTAATCTCATACACTTATAAACTAATTAACTTAAGTTTAATAGCTAATTAACTAATAAACTCATGAATTCATAGACTTATGAACTCTTAAACTCATAAATGAATAAACTCTGAACTCTAAACTCATTTAAACTTATAAACTCTAAACTCAAAAACTTGTACACTTATAAACTCATCAATTTATACACTTATAAACTCTAAACTCATAAACTCTGAGTGTGTGTGTGTGTGTGTGTGTGTGTGTGTGTGTGTGTGTGTGTGTGTGTGTGTGTGTGTGTGTGTGTGTCTGAGTGTCTGAGTGAGTGTGTGAGCGAGGTAGTCTGTTTGAGTGTGTGTGTGTGTGTGTGTGTGTGTGTGTGTGTGTGTGTGTGTGTGTGTGTGTGTATCTATCTATCTACCGCTCTGAATACCGTAGCAACCACCCAGAACACCCTAGCAACCACCTAGCAACCACCCAGAACACCCTAGCAACCACCCAAAACACCCTAGCAACCACCCAAAATATCCTAGCAACCACCCAGAACACCCTAGCAACCACCTAGCAACCACCCAAAAGACCTTAGCAACCACCCAAAATACCCTAGCAACACCATAGCAACCACACAAAACATCCTAGTAACCACCAATAACACCCTAGCAACCACCTAGAACACCCTAGCAACCACCCAAAACACCCTAGCAACCACCCAAAATACCCTAGCAACACCATAGCAACCACACAAAACATCCTAGTAACCACCAATAACACCCTAGCAACCACCTAGAACACCCTAGCAACCACCCAAAACACCCTAGCAACCACCCAGAACCCCCTAGCAACCGCCTAGCAACCACCTAAAAGACCCTAGCAACCACCTAGCAACCACCCAAAAGACCCTAGCAGCCACCCAGGACACCCTAGCAACCACCTAGCAACCACCCAGAACACCCTAGCAACCTCCCAAAATACCCTAGGAACACCATAGCAACCACCCATAAAATCCTAGCAACCGCCTAGCAAAAAACGTTCTGGTCCAAACTTTCTCAAGCCAACTTAAAGTTTGTCTCGATGAACTTTCGCATCTAGTTATTATTATTATTCTGTGAAAAACTGTTGACTCAAACTCGCCCTAGAGCTTTAACTCTACATACTCCAAACTCGGCTCAGACACTCAAACTGATCTGAAGTTATATGCTATATCTTTTCAGACTGATCGGACTTACGGTTTTCCTACAAATGACGATCAAAACTCGGAAAAACTCCCATTGACTTAACATTGGGCATTCTAAAAAAATTCAAACTCACCAACCGACAAAAATTTTAATCTAAATCCCTTGAAGACTAATTCAAACTGCCATTCTATATATATTAGCCAATGAAACTCATTTAAACTAATAAACTCTAATCTCATACACTTATAAACTAATTAACTTAAGTTTAATAGCTAATTAACTAATAAACTCATGAATTCATAGACTTATGAACTCTTAAACTCATAAATGAATAAACTCTGAACTCTAAACTCATTTAAACTTATAAACTCTAAACTCAAAAACTTGTACACTTATAAACTCATCAATTTATACACTTATAAACTCTAAACTCATAAACTCTGAGTGTGTGTGTGTGTGTGTGTGTGTGTGTGTGTGTGTGTGTGTGTGTGTGTGTGTGTGTGTCTGAGTGTCTGAGTGAGTGTGTGAGCGAGGTAGTCTGTTTGAGTGTGTGTGTGTGTGTGTGTGTGTGTGTGTGTGTGTGTGTGTGTGTGTGTGTATCTATCTATCTACCGCTCTGAATACCGTAGCAACCACCCAGAACACCCTAGCAACCACCTAGCAACCACCCAGAACACCCTAGCAACCACCCAAAACACCCTAGCAACCACCCAAAATATCCTAGCAACCACCCAGAACACCCTAGCAACCACCTAGCAACCACCCAAAAGACCTTAGCAACCACCCAAAATACCCTAGCAACACCATAGCAACCACACAAAACATCCTAGTAACCACCAATAACACCCTAGCAACCACCTAGAACACCCTAGCAACCACCCAAAACACCCTAGCAACCACCCAAAATACCCTAGCAACACCATAGCAACCACACAAAACATCCTAGTAACCACCCATAACACCCTAGCAACCGCCTAGCAACCACCCAGAACACCCTAGCAACCACCCAAAAGACCCTAGCAACCACCCAAAAGACCCTAGCAACCACCTAGCAACCACCCAGAATACCCTAGCAACCACCCAAAACACCCTAGCAACCACCCAGAACACCCTATCAACCGCCTAGCAACCACCCAGAATACCCTAGCAACCACCCAAAACACCCTAGCAACCACCCAGAACACCATAGCAACCGCCTAGCAACCACCCAAAATACCCTAGCAACCGCCTAGCAACCACTCAAAAGACCCTAGCAACCGCCTAGCAACAACCCAAAAGAACCTAGCAACCACCCCAAACACCCTAGCAACGCCTAGCAACCACCCAAAAGACCCTAGCAACCACCCAGAACACCCTAGCAACCGCCTAGCAACCACCCAAAAGACCCTAGCAACCACCCAAAAGACCATAGCAACCACCCAGAACACCCTAGCAACCACCTAGCAACCACCCAGAACACCCTAGCAACCACCCAAAACACCCTAGCAACCACCCAAAATATCCTAGCAACCACCCAGAACACCCTAGCAACCACCTAGCAACCACCCAAAAGACCTTAGCAACCACCCAAAATACCCTAGCAACACCATAGCAACCACACAAAACATCCTAGTAACCACCAATAACACCCTAGCAACAACCTAGAACACCCTAGCAACCACCCAAAACACCCTAGCAACCACCCAAAATACCCTAGCAACACCATAGCAACCACACAAAACATCCTAGTAACCACCCATAACACCCTAGCAACCGCCTAGCAACCACCCAGAACACCCTAGCAACCACCCAAAAGACCCTAGCAACCACCCAAAAGACCCTAGCAACCACCTAGCAACCACCCAGAATACCCTAGCAACCACCCAAAACACCCTAGCAACCACCCAGAACACCCTATCAACCGCCTAGCAACCACCCAGAATACCCTAGCAACCACCCAAAACACCCTAGCAACCACCCAGAACACCATAGCAACCGCCTAGCAACCACCCAAAAGACCTTAGCAACCGCCTAGCAACCACCCAAAAGACCCTAGCAACCGCCTAGCAACCACCCAAAATAACCTAGCAACCACCCCAAACACCCTAGCAACGCCTAGCAACCACCCAAAAGACCCTGGCAACCACCCAGAACACCCTAGCAACCTCCTAGCAACCACCCAAAAGACCCTAGCAACCACCCAAAAGACCCTAGCAACCACCCAAAATATCCTAGCAACCACCCAGAATACCCTAGCAACCACCCAAAACACCCTAGCAACCACCCAGAACACCCTAGCAACCGCCTAGCAACCACCCCAAAGACCTTAGCAACTGCCTAGCAACACCCAAAACACCCTAGCAACCACCCAGGACACCCTAGCAACCACCTAGCAACCACCCAGAACACCCTGGCAACCTCCCAAAATACCCTAGCAACACCATAGCAACACCATAGCAACATCCTAGCAACCGCCTAGCAAAAAACTTTCTGCTCCAAACTTTCTCAAGCCAACTTAAAGTTTGTCTCGACGAACTTTCGCATCTAGTTATTATTAAGTTGGCTTGAGAAAGCCAACATATTGAAATCCTATTTAAACTTATTATTATTAATATTATTATTATTCTTCTGTGAAAAACTGTTGACTCAAACTCGCCCTAGAGCTTTAACTCTACATACTCCAAACTCGGCTCAGACACTCAAACTGATCTGTAGTTATATGCTATATCTTTTCAGACTGATCGGACTTACGGTTTTCCTACAAATGACGATCAAAACTCGGAAAAACTCCCATTGACTTAACATTGGGCATTCTAAAAAAAATCAAACTCACCAACCGACAAAAATTCAAATCTAAATCCCTTAAAAACTAAATCAAACTGCCATTCTATATATATTAGCCAATGAAACTCATTTAAACTAATAAACTCTAATCTCACACACTTATAAACTAATTAATTTAAATTTAATAACTAATTAACTAATAAACTCATGAATTCATAGACTTATGAACTCTTAAACTCATAAATTAATAAACTCTGAACTCTTAAACTCATTTAAACTTATAAACTCTAAACTCAAAAACTTGTACACTTATAAACTCATCAATTTATACACTTATAAACTCTAAACTCATAAACTCTAAGTGTGTGTGTGTGTGTGTGTGTGTGTGTGTGTCTGAGTGTCTGAGTGAGTGTGTGAGCGAGGTAGTCTGTTTGAGTGTGTGTGTGTGTGTGTGTGTGTGTGTGTGTGTGTGTGTGTGTGTGTGTGTGTGTGTGTGTGTGTGTGTGTGTGTGTGTGTGTGTGTGTGTGTGTATCTATCTAACTTATTTATCTATCTATCTCTCTGTCATAAACTTCAAACTACTTTAAACTTTAAACCAATTTAAACTTCTTAAGTTTAAAGCTCCCAGCTCCCAAGCAACTCCATAGCAACCAAACTTGAGTATCCTAGCAACCGTTTTGCAAGACCTATATCTCTGTATCAGAACATCGTATAGAGATGAGGTTTGGCTCTTTTGACTCATGCTAGCAAACAGCACTTTCAACATGCTACACATGCTAGCAGTGAATAGCTACATGCTAATAGCGATTAGTTAAGTAAGAACTCTATAAAAACTCCATAGTAACCATCTGTGACAACTACCAACCACCTAGTAACACCATATCAACCGCTCTGAATACCATAGCAACAACCCAGAACACCCTAGCAACCACCTAGCAACCACCCAGAACACCCTAGCAACCACCCAGAACACCGTAGCAACCGCCTAGCAACCACCCAAAAGACCCTAGCAACCACTCAGAATACCATAGCAACCACCCAAAAGACCCTAGCAACCGCCTAGCAACCACCCAGAATACCCTAGCAACCACCCAAAACACCCTAGCATCCACCCAGAACACCCTAGCAACCGCCTAGCAACCACCCAAAACACCCTAGCAACCACCCAAAAGACCCTAGCAACCGCCTAGCAACCACCCAAAACACCCTAGCAACCACCCAGAACACCCTAGCAACCGCCTAGCAACCACCCAAAAGACCCTAGCAACCGCCTAGCAACCACCCAGAATACCCTAGCAACCACCCAAAACACCCAAGCAACCACCCAGAACACCCTAGCAACCGCCTAGCAACCACCCAAAAGACCCTAGCAACCGCCTAGCAACCACCCAGAATACCCTAGCAACCACCCAAAAGACCCTAGCAACCGCCTAGCAACCACCCAAAAGATCCAAGCAACCACCCAAAACACCCTAGCAACCGCCTAGCAACCACCCAAAAGACCCTAGCAACCACCCAAAAGACCCTAGCAACCGCCTAGCAACCACCCAAAACACCCTAGCAAACACCCAGAACACCCTAGCAACCGCCTAGCAACCACCCAAAAGACCCTAGCAACCACCCAAAAGACCCTAGCAACCGCCTAGCAACCACCCAGAATACCCTAGCAACCACCCAAAACACCCAAGCAACCACCCAGAACACCCTAGCAACCGCATAGCAACCACCCAACAGACCCTAGCAACCACCCAAAAGACCCTAGCAACCGCCTAGCAACCACCCAGAATACCATAGCAACCACCCAAAAGACCCTAGCAACCGCCTAGCAACCACCCAGAATACCCTAGCAACCACCCAAAACACCCTAGCAACCACCCAGAATACCTTAGCAACCACCCAAAAGACCCTATTAACCACCCAGAATACCCTAGCAACCACCCAAAAGACCCTATTAACCACCCAGAATACCTTAGCAACCGCCTAGCAACCACCCAAAAGACCCTATTAACCACCCAGAACACCCTAGCAACCACCTAGCAACCACCCAAAAGACCCTAGCAACCACCTAGCAACCACCCAATAGATCCTAGCAACCACCCAGGACACCCTAGCAACCACCTAGCAACCACCCAGAACACCCTAGCAACCTCCCAAAATACCCTAGCAACACCATAGCAACACCATAGCAACATCCTAGCAACCGCCTAGCAAAAAACGTTCTGCTCCAAACTTTCTCAAGCCAACTTAAAGTTTGTCTCGACGAACTTTCGCATCTAGTTAATATTATTATTATTATTATTCTGTGAAAAACTGTTGACTCAAACTCGCCCTAGAGCTTTAACTCTACATACTCCAAACTCGGCTCAGACACTCAAACTGATCTGAAGTTATATGCTATATCTTTTCAGACTGATCGGACTTACGGTTTTCCTACAAATGACGATCAAAACTCGGAAAAACTCCCATTGACTTAACATTGGGCATTCTAAAAAAATTCAAACTCACCAACCGACAAAAATTCAAATCTAAATCCCTTGAAGACTAATTCAAACTGCCATTCTATATATATTAGCCAATGAAACTCATTTAAACTAATAAACTCTAATCTCATACACTTATAAACTAATTAACTTAAATTTAATAGCTAATTAACTAATAAACTCATGAATTCATAGACTTATGAACTCTTAAACTCATAAATTAATAAACTCTGAACTCTAAACTCATTTAAACTTATAAACTCTAAACTCAAAAACTTGTACACTTATAAACTCATCAATTTATACACTTATAAACTCTAAACTCATAAACTCTGAGTGTGTGTGTGTGTGTGTGTGTGTGTGTGTGTGTGTGTGTGTGTGTGTGTGTGTGTGTGTGTGTGTGTGTGTGTGTGTGTATTTATCTATCTACCGCTCTGAATACCATAGCAACCACCCAGAACACCCTAGCAACCACCTAGCAACCACCCAGAACACCCTAGCAACCACCCAAAATATCCTAGCAACCACCCAGAACACCCTAGCAACCACCTAGCAACCACCCAAAACACCCTAGCAACCGCCTAGCAACCACCCAAAATACCCTAGCAACACCATAGCAACCACACAAAACATCCTAGTAACCACCCATAACACCCTAGCAACCGCCTAGCAACCACCCAGAACACCCTAGCAACCACCCAAAACACCCTAGCAACCACCCAAAATATCCTAGCAACCGCCTAACAACCACCCAGAATACCCTAGCAACCACCCAGAACACCCTAGCAACCGCCTAGCAACCACCCAAAATACCCTAGCAACCACCCAGAATACCATAGCAACCACCCAAAAGACCCTAGCAACCGCCTAGCAACCACCCAGAATACCCTAGCAACCACCCAAAACACCCTAGCAACCACCCAGAACACCCTAGCAACCGCCTAGCAACCACCCAAAAGACCCTAGCAACCACCCAAAAGACCCTAGCAACCACCCAAAAGACCCTAGCAACCGCCTAGCAACCACCCAGAATACCCTAGCAATCACCCAAAACACCCTAGCAACCACCCAGAACACCCTAGCAACCACCTAGCGACCACCCAGAATAATAATAATAATAATAAACTTTATTTTTATATAGCGCCTTTAAAAAGCATCTCAAAGCGCTTCACAAAGCATACACCTACAATAGAACAAACAATGCATTAATAAAATAAAACAATGAAATGTATAATAAATAACAATAATATAGCAATTATAAACAGTTATATAAAAGCTACCCTAAACAAATAAGTTTTCAGGGAAGATTTAAAAACACTAAGAGATTCAGCTTGCCTAATCTCCAAAGGCAGGGAATTCCAAAGTTTTGGAGCATTCGCCGAAAAGGCCCTATCACCCATGGATTTAAGTCTAGTATTCGGGACAATTAAAAGGCCAGCATCCGAGGAGCGAAGATCACGTACTGGTGTGTAAGGGTTTAAAAGTTCAGTGATATAAAGAGGTGTCAGTCCATGCAAGGCCTTGTAAGTAAGCATTAAAATTTTAAAATCAACACGGAATCTGATAGGCAACCAGTGTAAGGATTCCAGTACCGGAGTAATGTGATCCCCTGTTCTGTTACCAGATAGAATTCGAG